>NC_022011.1:38578801-38580863 GCF_000317375.1 Microtus ochrogaster | reverse complement strand
TCGAGACCAGCCTGGTCTACAGAGCTAGTTCCAGGACAGGCTCCAAAACCACAGAGAAACCTGTCTCGAAAATCCAAAAAAAAAAAAAAAAAAAAGAACCTTAACACTGTAGGAATATCCTCTTAGACTGCACAGAGCTTAAGCTGGAAAAGGACATGAGCTCTTTGATATTTGGTCAGATTTCCTTTTGCTCTTTCTAGTGAGTGAACTATAGCTGAATATTTGGCTTCAGGCACTTTTTTCTTTTTCTACAACTTTTTGCTAAAGAGTACTTGGTATATTTTTCTTTTACTGTTTTAGGCATTCATTTGGCTGTTTTAGATGATTGTAAAGAATCTACCTTTGTTCCTCAGATCTGCATCTCTGTGTTTCTGGACAAATTTAGATATAAACCTTACATTGCACAGTGCTAGTGTCTGGGCCTAGTCTTCTCTTTGAAGTTTGTTTGCACCCCTCTGGAAGGATTAAATTCCTGCTGTGAGAAGGTGGGTTAAAAAGCACTGAGACTATTTTATGGGTCTTTAATTGAAGGGTTTAATGTACATTTTGTTTTATAAATGTCTGTGAGAGTTCTATTCTTATAATTTTTGCTTCCATTCTGATAGATTCTTGTAAGTTAAAAATGTATATAGTAAAATTTTTCGCAAGGCACTTAATATTTATTGGCAAATTATTCTGGTGTGTGTGTTTTGGCTATTTATCTTTAAAATTTTAGCAACCTTGCTTAGAGGATTAGCTCTTGAACATGTATGAGAGATTTTAAAATTTGAAAGGTTATAATGAAGAGTAGAATGACTAATAACTTTCATTTACTATTTTGATTTATTTATTTCTTTGTAATCTTTGTGTATGTGTGTAGAGATAAAATATATCATCCTTTTTCCAAACTTCTGCTATATGTGTTTTTCTTGCTCCCTCAATTAAGACTTTTGTTTCTTTGTTTGTTTTTCATCTCTTGTTATTTGAGACAGGGTTTCTCTGTAGCTTTGGAGACTGTTTTGGAACTCACTCTGTAGACCAGACTGGCCTTGAGATCCACCTGCCTCTGCCTCCCAAGTGCTGGGATTAAAGGCGCACACCACCGACGTCCAGGAATCATGTTTTTCTTAAAAAATATTAATATAGTTTTGTGAAACCACCTTATTTGTTATAAATTATTGTACCAAATGTTTTGTTTACTTTCATTGACTCTTTTGATGCTTGCCATTTAGGATCAGATTTTTACCTTTTAAGACAGAAACTGAAATCCAGTCATGATAATGCTTGCCGATAATTCCAAGAGCTTGAATAACTGGCATGTATTATGCAGGAGGATGAAGAGTACAAGGTGTAGTAATACCAGCCTGGGTTTCACGAGATCTTGCCTCAAAAACAAAACAAAATAAAACAAAAACAAAAACCTCTAAACAAACTAACAAAATCCAGAAAATTAGCTAGTTGTCAGTAGATTTTTGGTATGTCTTGTTTTATTATTATATTTTTAATGTTTCCTAATTGGTCAGTTTGCTGGAAAAACTTACCCTTCCATTAGGCTCCCAAGATAAGCATCCTACACTGCAGAAACACCCAACACTGAATTCAGCCCATGTGACTAATGATCTCAGAAGTTTCTCTTGCAAGAGAAATCAGCCTATGAAGTCCCATGATCAGATGACACAGGGTATGCAGAAACTCAGAAGTGCATTTCCAACACAAGTGTCTGGCTACAGCTGGCCTTTCTGAGTCTGCTGTGGGCACTGTGCCTGGGCAGATGCTTAGTGTTGGAAGAGTGGCAGCATCAGGTTTGTCTGGGCCACCCACCAGATCAGCTTCCTTCTGCCTGCACTCCTCCTTCAGCATTTGTAATGCAGTAGCCCAGTGGCCAGTTTTTAAAGATAAGGGTGATGAAGTTGAGAAACCGTTGGGATTTTGTGAAAGCAGTGTTAGTCACAATGCTTTGGAAGCTGACTTGTTCATTTACCCATGTGTTAGGCAGCAACCCTAAGAAAAAACTCTTTGCTAAAAGTTGTTCTTTTTTTTTTTCTTTCTTTTTTTTTAAATTTATTTATTTATTAAAGATTTC
>NC_022011.1:38572366-38578296 GCF_000317375.1 Microtus ochrogaster | reverse complement strand
TGTCCTTTATTTATGGCTAGAAACCAAATATGAGTGAGAACATCCCATATTCCTCTTTTTGGGTCTGGCTTACCTCACTCAGGATAGTGTTTTCTATTTCCAACCCTTTGTATGCAAAATTCAAGAAGTCCTTATTTTTTACTGTTGAGTAGTACTCTAATATGTATATATTCCATACTAAAAGTTGTTCTTAAATAAACGTTCACACTTTTGTCCACCCAATGTCTGAGCAACACTGTTGAAGAACAACACTGAGACTTTGCCAATTTAATGTTTTGAGAGCCAGGCCTGTGATTTCATATGGTCTCAGAGCTTCATCTAAATTTGTGTTAATAACAGATGCTCCATTTTATTGGAGATTAAAAAAAGAAGGTTGAGAGGCTAGAGTTGATGGGACTGTTGCTGTGATAAAACACCATAACCAAAAGTAACTTGGGGAGGAAAGGGTTTATTTTAGTTTACAGTTCCATTTCACAGTCCATCGCTAGGGGAGTCAGGGCAGGGACTCAAACAGGACAGTAATCTGGAGGCAGGAGTTGAAGTAGTCAAACGTAGTCAACCACTACACGGTCAAGCTAGAGGCCATGGAGAGTGTTGCTTACTTACTGGAATATTCCCTAAGGTTTCTATCCTTATAGAAACTAGGATCACCTGCCCAAGGGTGTCACCACCCACATGGGCTGAGCCTTTCCATATCAGTCACTAATTTAAAAAATGTACTATGCCTACAGGCCAATCTTATGGAGGCATTTTTCCAGTTGAGGTTTCCTTTTCCCAAAGGACTCTAGCTTGTGTCAAGTTGACTTAAAACTCACCAGCACTGGGAAGTGAGTGCATGGAGACTTTTTCGTGGTGGGTTTTGTTTTATTTTTTTGAGATGGGGTTTCTTTGTGTGTAGTCTTGGCTGTCCTGGAACTAACTCTGTAGTTTCAAAATCAGTCCACCTGCCTCTGCCTCCCAAGTGCTAGGATCAAAGGCATGTGCCACCACCTCCTGGCTTTTTTTCCCTTCCCTAAGAGGGTTTTGCTATGTAATTTTACCCTGGAACTCACTATGAGGATTAAACTGATCTTGAATTTGTGTCAATCTTGGAGTGCTGGGTTTATAAGCATGCATCCATAATACCTAGCATGTAAGAGGTCTTTTCAGAACCAAGTTTTATTTTATTTTAGATAAAAATATTCTTGAGGGAGATCACCTAAAATTACTAACATATTCTTATATTAAAGACAAAGTTAGTGTATCCAGAAAACGTAAAGATAGCTGTCTTTTAAGTCCTTATTATTTTCCAGTCATTCTCCTTAATATAGTTTTCTTTCTCTGCGTGTGTACACGTGTATGTATGTGTGTATGGAGGCTAGAGATCAGATCATTGTTGTTTATTTTTTAAGACAAGGTCTCACACTGAACCTGGAGCTGATCAATTTGACTAGACTGGTGGGCCAGAGAACTTTAGCGAGTGTCCTTTCTCTGTCTGCACAAGTGCCGGGGCTATAGACACATACTTTGGTACTCAGCTTTTTTGTGGTTGTTAAGATCCAAATGCAATTCTTTATGCTTGTATGGTAGACACTTTACCAACTGAGCCGTATCCATAGCCACTAACTTAAAAAAATTAATTACATGGAATCTGTATTCTTTTAAACAGTGCTTGGCCCATTAGTTCCAACCTCTTATTGGCTAAGTCTCACATCTTGCTTTAACCCATATTTAATAATCTGTGTAGCCCCACAAGGTGTGGCTTACCAGTAAAGATCTTAACCTGCGTCTGTGTCGGGTGGGAGAATCATGGCGACTGACTGACTCAGCTTCTCCCTCCCAGCATTCTGTTCTTTCTACTCCGCCTACCTAATTTTCTGTCCTATTAAAGGGCCAAGACAGCCTCTTTATTTAACCAATGAAATCAACACAAAACAGAAGACTCTCCCCCATCAACTTTTTTTTTCAGTTTAACGTATTTATTTATTTATTATGTATACAATATTCTGCCTACATGTATGCCTACAGGCCAGAAGAGGGCACCAGACCTCATTACAGATGGTTGTGAGCCACCATGTGGTTGCTCGGAATTGAACTCAAGACCTCTGAAGAACAGTCAGTGCTCTTAACTGCTGAGTCATCTCTCCAGCCCTCATGTTTAAATTTTTAAGAAGTATTGTGTGACCCAGCCTTCATCACCAGTGTTTTTATTCACACTATCATCTACCTATGAGAAGACCCAGATGTCAAGAAAATAAGCTGGTATCAGAGACCTATTAAAATAGCCCATTTCTGGAATGTGGGTTCTAGTTGGTATATGTTTAGCACAGTTGTTGATCAGAAGTAATGATCAATGATAGAATGATGGAATTGGCTTCTTGAACATCAAAAGAAATTTCCATTTGTTTGTTTGGGTGTACTTATAAAAGAAAAAGTGACATGAATATTTGGAAAGATTTTCTACACAGGCCAAAATGAAGAAATACTGTCTTTCTCACAGTCCCCAATGAAGTTGAAAATTAGTTAAGTAAGTCATTTAGTTTATCCTTTCTTTCTACATAAATATTTGGTTAATAGACACCCCCCCCCAAAAAAAATAAAAACCCCACAAGAGTATTGCTGGTAAAATCTGATTGAGAACGTGGTTTTCAGAGATGGGCTGGGTTCAGTATGGTACTTGTTTTAGAGTATGTTCTACTTGATTTTGAGCAAATGGCAAAAGTGCGCTCTAGTTCAGCAGTTCTCTAGTGGATCGCTACCCCTTTGGAATGTCAAATGAACCTTCACAGGGGTTGCGTATCAGATATCCTTCATATCAGATATTTGCATTACATTTCATAATAATAACAAAATTATAGTTATAAAATAGCAAGAAAAATAACTCTATGGTTGGGGCTCATCACACAAGAGGAACTGTATATTAAAGGGTCGCAGTGTTAGAAAGGTTGAGACCCACTCACTGTTCTAGTTCCCTAGAGTGTGAAATGCATATGATGACAACATCTAATAGTGTTTGCTCTGAGGATCAACTATGAGAACCCCCCCCCCCCCAAATATGGCAGAACACCTCTCATGGAAAATTGTGTTGGATTTGGCTTTATTCTTCAAACTAGACAAGGAGAGGGCTGAACTAAGAAAGCCTCGCCTGGGCCTTTGGTAGCCTCTGCTTCCGTACTCTTGAATGCTGAGCTTTGGGATGACTAAGGAATTCCAGGGCTAGGACTTTGGGGAGTCTTTACTAGGTTTCCTTCTTGCCTCCAACAGCCCCAACAAGACTATTTTAGGCTTGTAAAAGGTTCCTTATTCCTGGGGTAGACTCTGGAACAAGCTGTTCTGATTTTTCCTTATTGAATGGAGCTTGGGGTGACTTGGGTTTATTTGGACTTCTGGATCTGCTTCAGGATCAGTGCTTAGCTAAATAATCCCATCTAGGGATATTGAGTAGGTTCTTTTTTGCTGCCAGTTAAAGAATTAAAAGGCAGGAAAAAATCTCCAATACAGGTACTTGAGGGTAAGAAAACACACATGTGGCAGAAAAAGAAAAAGGCTCAGTTGAAACTCTGGAAAGCCAAAATTTCCAGACTCTTCTTAAGGGGTTGGTCAGTTTGAAGAAAGATGGGATGGTTGATTGGCTAGCAGCTGTGGTGTCCTGATCCGACCTTGAACTTGTTCATCACAGGGGGCTGCTGATGGGAGTTAAAAGCCATCAAGGCTTTGTTTTAAGCTGTCAGGTTTTTGTCTTTAGTCAGGAGGGTGAGGAAGAAGCTGGCCCTTTTGGATATTCACCATCTTTATTACCCTCTTTCTGTCTGCCTAACAGGGAGTTTGTCTAACTCCTACTCTCTCATAGATCCAATGTAAGCTGTATAAAATTGACCTCTGCCACATGTTCCCTTACTATGGAAGACTTTTAAAAATCAATCACAGTTTAAATTAGGGGAGATATCTTTGTCAGTAAAGTGCTTGCTACATGAGGACCCGAGTTTAATCCCTAGAACTCACTCACATAAAAAACGAGGTTGGCCAAATACTGATAATCCCAATACTGGGTGAGATGGAGACAGGTGTATCCCTCCTGGTACCCACTGGCCAGCTAGCCTACCAATCACTGAGTTCTAGCCCAGTGAGAGATCCTGTTTCAAATACAAGATGAATGGTTCCTGAGAAAGAAGATCTGTGGTTGCATGCAAATGCGTGTCCACTCACAGGCACTCATGTGAATATGTATCTACACACAAAGCATCACCTCTTAATTTTTTTTTTTTTTTGGTTTTTCGAGACAGGGTTTCTCTGTGGCTTTGGAGCCTGTCCTGGAACTAGCTCTGTAGACCAGGCTGGTCTCGAACTCACAGAGATCCACCTGCCTCTGCCTCCCGAGTGCTGGGATTAAAGGCGTGCGCCACCATCGCCCGGCAAAGCATCACCTTTTATCTATCTGACAGTGTTTATTGTAAGGTACTGTGGTGTGTACTGTTCTAGATGGGTCCTAGCAGGATGTGCTGGGATGCTTTTATGCCATCATGACACTGGTAGGGTCTGCTGTGAAGAGGGAATTCTAATTGAGAAAATATCTCTATAGGATTGGCATGTATGCAAGTCTGTAGGGCATTTTCTTGATTGATGGTTGATATAGGAGGACCCAGCTCACTAGGGGCAGTTTCACCCTTGGGCTGGTGATCCTAAATTTTGTAAGAAATTAGGTTAGCAAGCCCCGAAGAACAAACTAGTAACCAACATTTCTCCATGGTCTTTGCTTTGGTTCCTGTCTCTGGGTTCCTGCTTTTAGTTTTTGTCCTGACTTTTCTTCAATGACAGACTGTGATGTGAAAGAGCAAGTGAAAGAAATCCCTTTCTTCCCAAATTCCCATCATAGGATCTTATCACAGAGACCCAAATCAAGACGTAAGAGGGACAAGATTTGCAGAGCTGTGGTGCAGTGTATGTTTTTTTTTTAAAATATTTATTTATTTGTTATGTATACAATATTTTGTCTGTGTGTATGTCTGCAGCCCAGAAGAGAGCACAAGACCTCATTACAGATGATTGTGAGCCACCATGTGGTTGCTGGGAATTGAACTCAGGACCTTTGGAAGAGCAGGCAATGCTCTTAACCACTGAGCCATCTCTGTTAATCGATCATTTTCAGTCAGGTTTTGATTGGTGTGAAACAGTGACTGTGTATTCAGGCACAGTGAGAGAATGTAAGCTCCATATGGTACGTTGTTTTATTAATGTTTCCAATATATCTCCAGCATCTAGAGCAGTGATTGGTTCATAGTAGGTACTAGAACACATTTCTTGGTTCAGTGAGTGAGTTGATATCATTCTAACTGAACTCGGAGAGCCTTTGCAGCTTCATTGTAGATAAATATTTCATTTCCAGTGGGCTGAATCGCTGCTTTGTTTATTGTAGTCTCTCTTAGTCTCTTTTTTTACAGGATAGATCTAGGGAGGGAGGGTGTGTTTTTGAGGCAGGAGTTCTGCTGTGACATCATTCTGCCTTTTCTGTGAGCAGATGTGCTTAGGATGAAAAGTTTAAAGGCCGGCATGCTTATATTGTCCTACCCAGAGAGGAGTGTCTTTCCCTCCATTTAATATGTGTCCATCAGACTCTCCAGAGGACAATAAGGCATTTACCCAGGCCTCCGTGGCAGCTTGTGCTTCTTACATTATAGACTCTTTTTGCCTCTTCTAGGAAACAGCCTGGTGGTCTGGCATCATGGGAATTTATCTTATCCTGTAGCAAAGCAGTGGTTGAGGTGACTTTGTTTCTGATTTAAAGATCCACAGCTAGTGAGAGGCCTACCTTTAGGAAGATCCCTCCCTCCCCCCCCTCTCTCTCTTTCTTTCTCTCTTTCTTTCTTCCTTTCTTTCTTCCTTCCTTCCTTCCTTTCTTTCTTTCTTTCTTTCTTTCTTTCTTTCTTTCTTTCTTTCTTTCTTTCTTTCTTTCT
>NC_022011.1:38522026-38571995 GCF_000317375.1 Microtus ochrogaster | reverse complement strand
AGAGAGAGAGAGAGAGAGAGAGAGAGAGAGAGAGAGAGAGAGAAAGAGAAAGAGAAAGAGAAAGAGAAAGAGAGAAAAAGAAACTTGACTATGTAGTGAAAGAGATATTTTAACCTGGGTTTATAACTTTAGTTTGCTATGCAAGTGCCAAAAGTTATTTCTCCCCAGGGAGTGCCTCTTTCAGCAGTTTGTACAGGCAGTGTAAATTCACACTGTGTTCAAGGAAGATGGCAATACAATTTAGTACAACCAAATGCGTTTTTTTTTTCCTTTCTTTTAACTTGTTAGAAACCAAAATGTGATTGCAGTGGCAAAGTTGTCAGAACAACTGGAGTTTAACAAGTGTCTGAAGGATTAGTAAAGGAAATGTAGTTTACTCTGCAGCTTTTATGACAAAGAATTTAAAAGGTTTTGCTCTAAGCCCTACCATGTGTTTCTTCCTTTTCTCCAAAATATACCTCTAGGTTGAAAAGCAAGATGAATCTCTCAGGGAGAAGCCATTAACTCTGAGGGAGTTTATCATTGTTAGACAGGCAGCCGGCATTTCCATTTGAATCACCTCTCAGTATAGCTTGTACCCTAATCTTGTCCTAGAAGTTGGTAAGGAGTTTAAGTACTTCCTACTTTGTGTTTGTGTCCTTGTAACACCACCTTAATTTTCTTGGGATCATAAATTTTTTAATTCGGAAGTAAGTAAAACTTCTGGGACCCTGCACCCTGGCCCTGCCTGGAAATCCTTAATTGCTGGCTGTCCTCTAAGTAGGGGGCATTGGCTAGAGTTGTCTGTTTTCCACAGTACTTGCTACTCCATTAAAAATGCTACAAAAAGACAAAACATTGCAGAGAGTTTGAAAAGGAGGTAGAATTCAATTACCTATATCATGCACCATTTCTAAGCTTTGAGTATTCCTGTGTTAAGTAGCTGTTATTCGTGTATAGTTCAAATGAGGAAAAGCCAGATCTTAATCCTTAACATAAAATCTTATAATTTGATGACTACAGATAAGTTTTAGTCTTAGCAAGTGGTTCCCTATTATTCTTTATCAAGTTCTGTGCCCTTTGACATGAGATGGATTAATAATTCTTAAGTTTTACTTTTTTGGTCAAATTTTTGTTGTTGCCTTTGGAGGAGTGAATTGGGGCAGATGGAGAGGCCATGCAAAGGTAAGCCATATTACGTACACTTTACAGTGTTTACTCCAGTCCAAATTCATAGCAAACCTAATGTGAGCCCTTAGAAAAACATTTATTTATTTTCACGTACATGTGTGTGTGCTTGCATGCATGGCTTGATGTGAGTATGGAGGTTAGAAGACATCTTGCATCTTGTAGGAATCAGTTCTCTCCACCATGTGGGTTTGGGGAGCCGGTGGTGGAGCTCTGATTGTCAGAGGTGTGTTGACAAGTGCCCAAATAGTCAAAACAAAGCCAAAAAAAAAAAAACCTTTATAAAAGTAAATTATAGTAGCAGTATTTGTGGGCTGGAGAGATGGATCAGCCTTGACTGCTTGTGCAGAGGACCTGGGTTCCATTTCCAGCACCACATGGCAGCTCATAACTGTTTGTAACTCCAGTCCTGGGAATCTGACACTCCCTTCTGGTCTTTCCAGGCACCAGGCATGCAAGTGGTATACGTGCAGGCAGGCAAAACAGCCATGTATACAAAATGAAATAAAAGTAAATTAAAAAATAACAAAGTAGTAATACTTTAAAAAGTTATACCATAACAATTATTGGGCTACATTTAATACTTCAGATTTCACTCTTTATTTGAGGAACGTTTCTGCTGATAGAGGACTTAGGTGGTGTTAGTCTAAAGAGAATAGAAGGCACTAACCTAAATACCTGTTGATGGAAGAAAAGGCTTTTTACTTGCTGTAATGTATTGCTAGACAGCTATGGCCCAGGGCTGGATTTGGGCATCAGCTGTGAGATATATATCTTCCAAATATAAAGTGTTCCTGGTTTGTTTTTGTGGCGAGGGACTACCATTCAAACCCATCCAAAGAGAAAGGGCATGAATGACAAATCACACTTACTAGAGCTATGGTTTCTTGAAACCCAATATTTCTGTGAATGTAGGTATTTTTGAAACAGGTACCTCAGCTTCCCTCATGTTAGAACTAAGCCCTGTAATCACCGTGTCCAGTATTCCAAAGTTCTTTTAAATTATTATTAGTTTTTAGTTAGGTATTTGTAAGTTAGGGCTGGGGGAGTAGCCTATGTTTCTAGGAGTTTGAGACAAAAATTTTGCTTTGCTGAAAGTAAAAGTGCCTGTGTAGCTCAGTACTTGGTTGAAAATGCTTTGCCTGGAATTTGCATTGGACATATTTGCAGAAGAAAGCCTCCCTGCATTGTGCTTTTAAAAAAGTGTTTGTAAGTGTGCTTAGAAAATGGCAGCATTTATTGGTCTTGGCTGTCAATGTCTGCTGCTCCTGACTGTTTAACCAGAAAGGGAAACTCAGAGTAGAAAAAGTCTCACTCCCAAGATTTTACAAGAAAACCCCTCTTTGTTGAGTTATATATATATATATATATATATTTTAAAGGAGCTTGACATCTTCATCAAGTTCACAGTGGGCTTGCTTTGTTTGCTTTCTCTTGAATGCTTGATAAGATTTTTCTTCTATTGTTTTGTGCAGTAAGAACAGATCTTTCCCTGGCTGGGGTGGGTTTTTTGTAAATCCACAATATGGTCATTGTCTGGTGGTGAATAATTGTGGCTGCTTTTTGTACAACCAGAACTAAGGCTTTGGCTGTGAACAGATTCCTTCTTAGCGTGAAAAGGGGCTAATCCATGTAAATACAGCCCCCAAATAAAGCTTTACAGAGAAAGGGGAAGGCCGCTAAGCAGGAGGGCACAGGTCAGCAATTTAACCTTTAACCTAACAAATAAGAAGCATGAAAGTTCCAGAATTGGTTTACAAAAGAAAGCTCCTGTGATCTGTCAGTTTTTCTTTTCAGGAGGGGGCTGGGGGAGAGGTCTGACTGACAGCTAGTGCCTTTTAACTGCAGGCTGAAATTAACTGCCAAATTGAAACTTGAATATTTGAGGGAGAAGTTTTCTTAAAGAAATGAAAGTGGCAGAATAGACTATATAGGCTTTAGCCAGGGACTTGCGTGGGATTTTAGCCTGGAAGTGGGGTGAAAAACGTAGAAGTGGATTGCCATTAGGATCCCTCCCAGAATTGTCAGGCTGTGGTCTGACTCTTATGTCAAATTAGACATGAACTTTGCAGTTTCAGGCCAGAAGAAACTCCTTCCCCTTTCAGCAGTATTGCTGCTATCCTTTGTAGAGTCTTCATACATCTGTAAATTAAATTAATTGCATCTTTAACCAAAGATGTAAGAGCTTCTTGTAAATGTAATGAGTATGTTTTCCACAGAAGGGCCATCTTGAGATTTCACTGCTTACAGCTGTCACAGCCTGGTGCGTTTTGGGAATCAGTGTAGTGTGGAGCTGTAAGGCAGAAGATGTAGGCATGCACTCACACAGTGCTCTTTAACTCTATGGGCAGACATAGTTGAAGCTGAGCAGCAAAAAGTGGAGTATAAATGTTTATCAGGCTGTGCTCTGGGGAGACCAGAAGCTGTGACAAAGGAGGGATTTCTCCATCTCTTGTACAGGCTAGGAAATAAGGTTTGTGCTAAGTGGTAAGTTTTATTTCTATACTGTTTTACCCATTTACAAACTTTGCAAACAGTTTGTATTTATTTAATCATATCATATAATCTTGTCAATGAGTGTTAGTTTTTGCTTAAAGCATAAAGCATCTGAAGTCGGAGGTTCTATCTCACTGTGGAGAATTTTATAACTGGTAAAAGCTTTAATTACTTAGAATTATTCAGATTAAGAGAAACAATGACCTAATGACTTTAAAGTAGGCTCACCGTAGATGAATAAGAAGAGTAATTACATTGAGTTATTCCCTTGTAGTGCCCAAAGCCCAAAGATCGGACTGAGTTCTTCAGTTGCCCTTAGTGTAGTGCTTCTTAATCTTCTTAATGCAGTGACCCTTTAGTACAGTTATATTGTGTTGGCCCCAACCATAAAATTACTTTTGTTGCTACTTCATAACTGTGGGTTTGCTATTGTTATGAATAATAATGTAAATATCTGATATGCAGGATATCTGATATGTAATCCCTGTGAAAGGGTTGTTCGACCCCCAAGGGGTCTCAATCCGTAGGTTGAGAACTGCTGACTTATGCCATTGGTATAGGTTAACACTTGTTTCTTCTAAGGTGCTTAGAAAATTGCCACAGTTCCCATTGATATCAGCACAAAGCTTCCTAGTAGAATGAGTGAAATGGCTTCTCTCACTTTGTTCCTGTGTATGTCCTCTTTATTTCCTTGTTAGGTCCCACAGCCTCCAATTTGGCCTTTCTGCATCTTCTGATCTACGCTTAATACTGTTATGTGTTCAGCCCTTAAAACACACAGCTGAAACACACATTTCCCTTCCTTATACCTTTCTATGGTCCTCTGTCACCCAAGCTAATATCCTACTTGCCACAAAGTCTTCCAAAATCCATTTTTTAATGTGTCTGATTTTTATCTCAGCCATCTCTGCTTCACACACACACACACACACACACACACACACACACACACACACACAAAAAAAAAAAAAACCATTTCTAACCAAATTCTGTGCTGTTTTTTACTTACACATCGCATTTGTAAGATGTGAGAGAGGCTTATATCTTTAACATGGGGAATGTAGTGTTGATGCTGTTAAAATTATTAATGTTTGTATGGGCTTTATATTGTGTTCTCTTATTTAATCTTCACAGCAATATCCCAAATATTGTGTGTGTAATATTATCTGAGAAGCACTTAATAAATATTTGAGTGACTGGATAAGTGAATCCATGGACTATGAAATCAGAAAACTGGAGTTCCACTCAATTCTTGTACTTACTACTTGTTTAATTTTTGGTTAGTAATATATCTTCTCTGAAGCTATTTGATAACCTTGAATTTAGGCTTGTTCTGTAGTCACACTTCTTTATCAGGACCATTGACTGAGCAATAATAACATGGAAACCAATTATTAATTACGAAAGTTTGCCTGATAGGTTAGGCTTGTTTCTAATTTGTTCTTATAACTTAAATTAACCTGTTTCTATTAATTTACTTTCTACCTCATGGCATTAATACTTCTCTATAGTGCCCATCCTGTTTGCTCTGCATCTCCTGGCATCTCTGCCTTCTTCTTTCCAGTGACCTCTCTGCCCAGAAATCCTGTCTAGTTATTGGTCATTCAGCTTTTTATTAAACTAATCAGAATGACATTTCTTTAAGACACAGTGTCATCAAATATATCACAGTATTGTTCCTTGCTTATCTTACTAGATGGTATGAGCGAAATAATACATAGTAGATAAAACGGTTTTCAAACTACTCCATGTAAATTCTATTATTGTTTAGAGTCTTTATTACTCCTATGTGAAGAAAACACATGTGGTATGTGAAGATACAAGTATGTGTTTTTATAACTGGGATAAAGACTGTTTGATTTATGTAATGTTGACATATACACTTACTGTGATAGAAGACAGAAAATGCCATGCCCTTTGTTTTATTTCATAAAGGAAATGCCAGTTAGTCATTGGTAGCAAAGGAAAATACCATGAGGTGGACAAATGTTCAGATGTAATTTCTAGACTTCCCTTGATGTACCTTGTCATTTACGGGCCATGTGCTCTATGACCTTTTGAGTCACAGAGGGCTTCTTGTGTTGTTGCTTGCCCTGTTGTGTGTACTTACTGCCTGTTATCTGCTCCTCCTCCCACTCTTCCTTTGTCCCCCACCTCCTCTGTTTGACTTGTGGGTCCTTTTCTGAGAATTTATCCTTCAGTAGAGTTTGTTGTGTCTTAGTAAGTGATGTGATGTTACTGTCATTTGTAAGGTCTCATTTACAGAGAACTTCAGGTTATAACTATGCATTTTAAAGGAAGTTCTACCTGTCACTCTATGGTTCAGGGGCTTTTTGAGTGTGTCCAGGTATTTATCTTTGTTTTCCCTGGCAAGGTAGAAAAGAGATTTAGATTATATTAAGTATTCATTCATGTACTACCCAGGGTTCTCTAGAGGAACAGGAATGATGGAATGAATATCATTTAAAGGGGGAATTTATTAGATTAGCTTACACGGTCTGATCTGGATAGTCCAGTAATGGTTGCTTTCAGACTGGAGAAGCTGAGAACCTAGCAGTTGTTGAGTCTGATGTTCAGTGCTTCAGCAGCCCCACTCTGGAACTGTGGGCCTGGAGGATTCCTGGAGCTCCATTAGTGACAGAAGAAGCTGGGTTCTGATGTCAGTGGAGGCTATCAATAGAAATCACACAGGCAGTAGTAGAGTAGATGAACTCACAAACAAGATGTGAAGGCAAGCAGACAAAGAGCAAAAGCTTTTCCCTTAGACCTTCTATCTGGACTGATGCTGGAAGATGACACCCACATTTAAGATGCATCTTCCCACTTCAGTTAACCTAATTAAGAAAATCTCTTACAGATGTGCCCAGAGACTTGTCTCATTTTTGTTTCCAGATCTAGTCAAGTTGACAACCAAGATTAACCATGATAGTTTATTATGTTCTATTTCCCTTCTGCTATGTTTACCACTGGGTGGTGGCAATTCCCAAGACCATCCCATGTTAACAATAGTCTTAATCAAGAGACCAAAGAGAAGAGACAAAGTGGTCAAATGGTTAACCAATTGCTTTCATTGATTGATTAAATCAGTGGCTTGCTTGTTTTTTGTTTGAGTTCTGACCATTTTCAATTTTATTTTATATTTTAAGATCTCAGGTAAAATATTAAGTCTCTGATCTAATCATGTGTACTGCTCTCTACAAAGGTTATAATCATTAGTTCAGGGTAGAAGAGTTGACTGAGAGCAGTTCTCTATTTTGTTACCTGTTAAGAGCGGGAAATGATGACTCCTCATCTGAGAGTGATCAGGCTCAAGTTTAGATAGCATAACAACTTAAAATTGATTTGTAAACTGTTTTGCTGTATTAGTAATTGCTGCAGAGTGTTTGCTTCTTCTAGGGTTTCTATTCCTAGATATCATGAGCCACTTTCTAAAGGTGTTCATATATACTTCACATGTTTTCCATGAAAGCATCTAGGAAGCAGCTCATTTAGGTGCATTGTAATAATTATTGAAAGGTATGCTTTTCTTTGACTGAAACAGCTTTATTCATTATCCAGTAAAAGCAATACATATACAGAAGGGCATCCCACATCATCTCCCGTTTTCTGTCTATTTAAAAAGGAAAGTTTAAACTTTAACATAGTAAAATTGCATATGACAAAACAAGTATCAAATCAATTACATTTACAATATTTAGTCTATCTGTAACTGGAAAGTTTCATATCTAATTTATCTTGTATCATAACTAAGGAAAACTACAACTGTCTATCTTCAACTCTTTGAAGATCCCAGATGGATATACTATTACCTAAGCAAAAAGGAAGTGCATTGTAAGCAACTTCCAAAGTTCTAGAAATGTCAGCGACATCTCGCTGCCTGAACAGTCACTAAAAGTTCTTTTGTAACATTGGGTTATCCATCTTCAGCCCATAGTATTCAACAGACTTTTCAGTGAAGCAGGAAATTTGAAGATCTGTTCTGCCTATATTTGCAGTTTGTTAGTCACTTTCTTCTGTGTCCTGCAGAATGACTGGCAGACTCTTTCATTAATCTCACCTTCTTTGGCAAGTTTAGAAGTTATTTTTCTGTGGGTGCTGCATGTCCAGTTTATACAGCATACCATCAAGCAGTCCAGGCAAGAGCAGTTTCTTGCCCAAATGGCTAGCAAATTCCATAAAGAACATCTTCAATGCCCATCATCCTCTTGAAGTAATTAGTGCTGCCAGGAGCAGACATGCCTCACTGTAGAGAAAAGTCTTAAGTTCTTAAGACCTTTTAAATACCATATTCTGTAAGTCTTTGAAGTGTTGAAGATTAGCTAACTGAAATATATCTCTGTATATCCAGAAAACCTAACTAACATGACTACAGTTTTGACTATTAAAATTCTATTAATCTGTAATTTTTATTATACATTGCATTTTTAAATGAGCTGCACAAGCACAGTATCTTAAACAAGAGCAGAAATGCATATACATAGTGTAACAAAATTGACTTTAAATTTGTATCAATAGACCAAGGTCTATACCAATGCAAAGTATTTATTTTTATATCGTATCCTTCTTTAAATGAAAACAAACATTTATAAACAATCTTTTTGGGAATTTGGGTATTGTTTTCTCCAAACTGCTTCCTGCTGTTTGTTGGAAGAAGTATTTTTAGGGTTCATGGAGACCTTTCAGGAAGCTTTGTTCCATCAAACCACATCAGCCTGGAAGGAATACACAGGTTCTTGTCTTCTGTGGAAACAACAACAGAACCTCTTTTCCAAAGTAACATATTCTTAGGGTCAAATTTTGAAGTCAAGATAACTTTATATTGGTTTAGTGTAGCAGTCCCCAGAATTCAATGTCTGTCATCACAAAATTTAAAGAAAACACAATAATCCACATAATCCAGATTCTCTGTGTATTCTCCATCTTTACATAGCTGTTTTCTGTTACTTTTTAATATTTATTTTATTATCTTTACTCCTTTAATCTGTGTTGGTACAATTTCTTCTCTTAAGCTCATGTATATTTATCCAACACTTTGACCCATTTAGAGGTCTTTCTATGTATATCTGTAATCCTTTTCTGACCAGGTGCACCCCTTAAAATGGTAAGCAGCAACATGGCTAAGACTAAGATTGCTTTGCCTTTTGGCTTCTCCTAGTCCAACATGGTGGAGATATGCTTACCACCCCAGCTCCGGAATGCAGCATGTCTCTGTCGCCATTAAGCAACTTGTAGCACTCTGCTCACAAACCTCATTTAAATTCTTTATAACAGGATCTCCTCCAAAAAGCCAGAGCTATTTGTGCATGAACCAGGAAGCCGACTCTTAAAGGAGCCATGAAGATTTTACTACTAACACTGAATCAGAAAGCTTCTTCAAGGGATTGCACCTCTGTTTACCTCTAGCAAACAGCCTACTTAAAAAAAAATGTGGCTACTAAGAAACTGTACTTGGCTTCCGTTTTTGTTGGTCTAGAAGCTCTCTCTCTCCCTCCACCCCTCAAATATTTTATTTATTTTTTTAGGTTTTATGTGGATCCATTCCCCAGATGGTGGGCACCATTTTGTGAAAGGAGACTGTTCTTTCATTTCCTGGCTACCCAGACCTGAATAATCACACAGAAACTATATTAATTATAACACTGTTTGGCCTATTAGCTTATGCTTCTTATTAACTAACTCTTACATCTTAAATTTACCCATTTCTATTAGTTTGTGTATTGCCATGAGGCTGTGGCTTACTGGAAAGGTTCTGGTGGCATCTTTCTCCTTTGGCAGCTACATGGCATCTCATTGAAAGGTATGCTTTTTAATCTGAGAAATGTTTTCATTCACTGAAAGCTTTTTTTTTTTTTTCTTGAGAAGCTGACATCTTATAGAGGTGTTCATGCTCTGAAATGGGCGTGCTTTGGATATGAAGTGTCACCCCCCAAAGACTCATGTATTGAATGAAACCTTGGTGCCCAACTGGGAGATCTAGTCATTGAGTAGTGATTGGATCATGAAGACTCTGAAATCATCAATGGAATGATTCTCTTGATGGTTTAGCACTTGAATGGTATTATGGGGAAGTAGCAGAAACTTAAGAGTAGGCTAAGTTGGAGGAAGTAGGTCACTGGGACATTACCTTGCTTGTTTTCAGCTTCCTGTTGTCTTCCTGTGGCTGTTGAGCAGCATCCTCTACCACAGAGTTTTTACTGCCATGATATTCTACACACCATAGGCCCATAGCCAAGGAGTCACCCACCAAACCTGAGTTAGAACCTTTAAAATAAAACACGAGAAAATGAAAAATGGAAAAGAAGCACATTTAAAGTTGTATATAAGGAGGGTGTGGCTGTTAGAAGGCAGTTACAATGCCCTGGGAGAGGAGGAGAGAGATGCCTTGAGGCAATTTCAGGAGTCATGAAGGGTCTTCCTATTGGGTCCTTAAGAACAGTACAACTGTCAATGCTTTAGAAAGATCCTTAAAGAGAGAACACTGCTTGGGGTTAGGGGTGGGGTTGGGGGTGACTGCCTTTTCTGAGCTGCTTAGGAAATTGTTTTTTAAGGATTCCTTTCACTCTGCTTAGCCATTGAGGCACTCAGAGGCTGCTGTAGCCATAAACCAAGGGTGCCACTATGCCAGCTGATGACAGACTTTGGTATTACCTGTGTGATGCTAGGTTTGCAGCCTTGTATGATGGAAGAGATCGAGGTTGTGAAAGTTCTATTTAGATTTAGGAGGCCAGACAGTGGATAGCAGAGTCAGAATTCCCTGTGGACTGTTCTTGAGACAACATTATGTGAAGCCAAAAATTTAGTGAAGTCTCAGAGATCAGAGATGACTGGGCTCTGGGACATCTTCTTGAGGAAAGCTATGAATAGTGAAGGGACCCAGCCCAAGAGTAAGACCATGTGGACTGCAGGCATAGTACCTATAGGGGTACTTACATAGTACCTGTAGGTACTTGTAAGGTAAAAAAGCTGCTTGTATCTTACAGTCCACCTCTGAGTGTCCCGAATGGCACCCAGTGTGGAACATAGAATTTTATGTTTGTCCTACTTTTCATACTCTTGCATTGGTCTTGTTTCCCTTTCTATGTCTCCTTTCCCCCTTTTAGAATGGGATTGTTTACTCTTCTCTCTGAAGCATTGTATTTCGGACATATAATTGTTAAATTTTTTTAGTGGCTCATAGCTAAGAATTTACGTTGATCCTCACAAGATGCTTTGGCCCTGAACTGTTAAACAGTAGTTAACTTAAAATTTGGGGAAACTTGGAAATAAGCTAAAGGCATATTGTATTATGAATTGACACTGACCTTTGGGGGATACGGAAGATTGTTATAGTTTAGATGTGGAGCTCCCTTCCCAAAGTTCATGTGTTGAAGATGTACTTCTTAGATGATGGATCCAATCATGAGGACTCTGGTGTAACCCATTGATGGGTTATTCATTTGGTTTTATTTTTGACAAGTGTTGGAAAAGGATAGGCAGTGGGGTGGGATTACTTGTGTGTGTGAGTGTGTGTGTGTGGTTTTTCAAGACAGGGTTTCACCGTGTACCTCTGGCTGTCCTGGAACTCACTATGTAAACCAGGCTGGCCTCATTCAGAGTTCTGTAGTGGCAGTTAATTTGTATTTTAATAAATAAAGCTTACCTGAAGATCAGAAAGTAAAATACCACTGGACAGCCTTACAGACCAAGCAGTGGTAACACACACCTTTAATCCCAGTGGTACACTCCTTTAATCAGAGCCCATAGAAAGGATTTTAAAGGGGGAAGAGACAGTTCTGATGCCCAGTCTCATTCTGAGATTTCTGGAGGCAGGATTGCCATTTCAGACTGAGGTAGAGGTAAAAGCCAGGGGTTGACTGCTTTGCTTTTCTGATCTTCAGGTTGAACCCCAATTTCTCTTTCTGCGTTTTTTTTTAATCATGCTTCAGAGTTCCACCTATCTCTGCCTCCCGCGTGTTGGGATTAAAGGTATGCACCACCACCTGGCTGGGTGGGATTACTTGGAGGAAGTAGATCATGGGTTGGGGGTGTGTGTCCAGGAAATATTTGTGCTGTTTACCTCTTTCCTAACCTACCCTCTGCTCCCTGGCTAACACCAAGCGAGCAGGTCTTTTTCTATACTATGATGTTCTGCAGCACATAGCCACAAAGTTAGCCAGTGCTGAAGTCACTCAAAATTATCCAAGTAAAGAGTTCTGCTTTTATATTTTAAGCTTGTCACAGCAGTCAAAGACTGATTAACATTAAACATTTACACTGTCAAAATGAAATCTCTTAAGACTTCATAGAAAGATTGGACTTCTAAAATCTAAGTATTGGGTAGAATGAGTTAGATTAAATTTATAGTTTGAATGTTTTCCATTTAATGTTGTTTGTTTTTGTTTTGTTTTCCTTCAAAAGTATTGTTTAAAATGAAATATTTTCTTCCTTCTTTCTGGTTTTTTTTTTTTGCACAACAGTCATAAAATCAAATCTGCTATGTGGTGGTTACTGGTTACTTTCAATAAATTTTTGTTGATTATTTTCAGTAAAACAAAATGAATAATTTGTCTTTGGGATTTTTTAAAAAGCCAGTTTAATCTGGTCAATGAATGTTTTTGGGTTGTGTTGTAGTTACTGTTCTATAGCTGTGAAGAGACACCATGACCAAAGCAACTCTTATCAAAGAAAGCATTTAATTAGGACATTATCATGGAGGAAATCAGTGACTGTGTGCAGGCAGATAATGGTCCTGGAGAAGTAACTGAGAGTTCTACATCCAGATCTGCAGGCAGCAGGAAGAGACAGACTGTGTGTGTCTGATATGGGCTTTAGATACCTCAGAGCCCACACCCAATGAATAATATCCTTCAACAAGGCCACACCTCCTAATCCTTCTCAAAGAATGTCACTCCCTTATGATTAAGCTTTTAAATATGGGACCCATTCTTACTCAAGCCATCACAGGTTATATTATGCTTTTTATTTTTTAGCAATAGATTTTTTTTGTTTTTTACTTTTTGAGACATGGTTTCTCTGGGTAACAACCCTGGCTCTCCTGAAACTCATTTTGTTGGCCTGACTGTCCTCAAACTCACAGAGATCCACCACTTCTGCCTTGTGAGTGCTAGTATTAAAGGCATGTGCCACCAGCTACATTATGCTATTCAAATGCAGGTTTCCAGGGAGATGCTTATAGGATGATTAGTTCTGAATGTCATTTTATATACTGCTGTGGTCTTTCAGATGATGTAATTGTGCAGGATTTGTAAATATTTGTTTGAGGGTTTTTCCATAAAGGCCCTGGGAATATAGTGTCATATTCATCTGTTTGGGTTGGATGGCCCATGGCAGCTCCTTCTTTCTCTACACATCTCTTTATGAATCCAGACATAAATTTGAAGGACTAGAACAGGTGACTTGATCCTTTCTTTAAGTTAATGTAACAAAAGTACCAAAAGCTAAATACTTAAGACACTTATTTAGTTTAAAGTTTTCAAGGTTGAAAGGTTAAGGTCAGGTAACTGTCTGCTTGATATCACATGAAGGCTTATGATGGAGCATGTTATCACACAAAATTTGAGTATTTGTTGTTGTTTCTGGAGAGCATAGCCAATTTATTGATTTGTCCTATTGAATTTAAAGAGTTGTAGTTTTGTTTGCTTGCGTGTGTTTGTGGTTGGTCCCTCCCTTCCCAAACAAGGTCTTACTACAAGAACGCAAGCTGGCTGGTGGGACTGGTACCACCACTTTTAGACTGGTTCTTCGAATATCAGTGAACATAATCAAGACAATTCCTCATAGACATCCTGACAGGCTAACCTGATCTAGATAGGCCGACCTGATCTAGACAGGCCCACCTGATCTAGACAATCCCTCAATGAGTCTCTCTTCCCAGGTGACTCTACATTGTCATGTCAAGTTGATAATTAAAAATAACCATGCCAGCACGAAATTCCTATCCTAATTTCCTGTTCAACTTGGAAATAAGACTTTCAATGTCCCCTAAGTTACCAGAAACTGCTATAGGACCCCAGGGTCTCAGTTTCCTCATCAGTATTCCAGAGTTAATAATAATAATGTTCTTATCTTGTGATTATCCTGAGTGCTGGTATTACAAGTGTGCTGCTAGTCTTTTTCTGTCTGATAGCAGCTCCCAAATAAATGATATGGAGACTTCTTATTAATTATGAAAACTCAGCCAATAGTTTAGGCTTGTTTCTAACTATCTCTTATAACTTAAATTAGCCAATTTTTATTCATCTATGTGTTGCCACATGACTTGTGGCTTTTACCTCTTGTATGTCTGTTCCCTCTGAATCCACTGGCAACTACACTCTTCTTCCTAACATTCTTGGCCATCATTTTTTCACAAAGTACAAAAAGATTATTCCATATCATTTCCTCTTTTTGTTTGAATAAAAAGGAAAGGTTTTAACTCTAAAATAGTAAAACTTTACACAAGAAGGACAACTATCGAGTAAGAATTACATTCACAATATCCAGTCCATTTGCATTTGGCAAATTAAGAGAAAGTACTCCATTATCTAGCCTATCTTGGTGTGTCCAAAGTTTTGTACCTAATTCACTTTCTATCCTAATTTCTATTACCAACCAAACTTTATTTTAGACCTATTCATTCTCTCTGTCTCTGTCTCTGTCTCTGTCTCTGTCTCTGTCTCTCTCTC
Organism: Microtus ochrogaster; assembly: GCF_000317375.1. NCBI lineage: Eukaryota > Metazoa > Chordata > Mammalia > Rodentia > Cricetidae > Microtus > Microtus ochrogaster. The sequence goes on along the minus strand of NC_022011.1, from coordinate 38,557,668 downwards.
TCTCTGAGATAGGCTTTCTCTGTAGCTTTGGAGCCTGTCCTGGAACTAGCTCATATTGACCAGAGATCTGCCTGCCTCTGCCTCCCGAGTGCTGGGATTAAAGGCGTGTACCACTATCACCCAGCTTAGACTTCATTTTCTTAGATAAACAAATTAAGCTTTTATGTCTTTCAACTCTATAAATGTTACATCTCTTAGGTACATTTTTTTTTGAATTTGGTGACAAGGAAAACTATAAAACTATAACTATTTAGTTGTCAATCTCCATCAGAAACCCAGGAAGGATAATATATTACTTGAATTACCAGGAAGTGCAGAGCAAAGAACTTCCAAAACTATAGAAATGACAGAAACTGCTGGCTGCCTGTACAGTCACTCAAGGTTCTTCTATAACATTAGGGCATCTATCTTCAGCCTATAGGCATAGAATATCCTACAGACTTTTCTGTGAAGCAGGAATTTTGAAGAACTGTCCCACCTTATCTTGGCAAAGTTAAGTCATTTTCCTGTGTGTCCTGCAGAATGTCTGGCAGACTTTTCTATGAAGCAGGAATTTCAAAGGACTGTCCTGCTTTATATTGACAAAGTTCAGCAGTTTTCCCCCCTTTGTGTTTGTCCAGCATACTTTCAGCAGTCAAAACAAGAGCAGCTTCTTGTCCAAATGGCAGTTTTGCCACATTGAAGGAAAATGCCATATGAAGTTTCTTCAATGCCCATCGTTATCTAAGTAATAAATTGGTGCTATCAGGAGTAGATATGTCTCATTGTCATGAAAAGCCCTATGCTAGCAAAACATTTTAAGTGCAGTATTCTGTAGGTCTTTGAAGTGTTTGAAGATCACTTGTCTATCTAAAATATTTCCTTGTGTGACCTTAAAAACATACCTAATATGAGTATAGTAAGTTTGATTGTTACAGATGACTATTAACCTGTATTTCTTTGTTATCCTAAATATCTTTCAAGGAGTAAAACATTTCATTTTTAAATGAGTTACATAGGTATAATATCTTAAACAATAATAGAAACATATATACAGTATAACAAAACATAACCTTAAATTTCTATCAATATACAAAAATCCATACCAATGTAAAATATTTGAAGCTAGTGGTAGTTTAAAATTATACTTAATAATACACCCCTTTATCTCATCATTTTATACTATATCCCTCTTTTTATCCTTCAGAAAAAGATCCTTGAATCTAACTTCGTTTAGTTTTTTTCCTGACCAATACATTTTTTAATTTTTTAATTTAACTAATAACTGCTAAACAGTGATAAACATCTAGAACAAATAAAATGTATCATCCACTCACCTCTTGAAAATGTGGGTGTCATATTGTTTAGACTGCTTCCTGTAGTTTAGGAGATACTGGCATCTTTAGGAGACCCTCAAAAAATTGGGATAATGGTCAAATCCTGGAAGAGTTAGCAGTATTATTTATTGTCTTGTCTCTGTGAAATGGGAAAGTGCAAGCCTTATCTGAAGTCGTGTCTGGAGTAGTCTATGAAGCTGGACCATCTCAGCCAGCAGCTTTGAAGCTGTTCTGGATTCAGAACTCTGAGGAAACTCCAACAGAGGCACTCTGAGATGCTGGATCACCTGGGCCACTCATTTTTATTGGTGTCTGGTCCCCTTGCTCTGAAAATACATAAACTTTTAAAGGTTATAGTTATCTGCATATCTACACAAGTATGGAATGTGCAGTGTGCACAAGTTAGTTAAAGATGATTTTTATTTTATTTTTGAGCAGGTAAAAGGTAGCTGTCTATTTTATAAGTCTGTACTGTATAATCAAACTATAATATAAATCTATCCATGCCATATGACAGAATGACATGTAATAATAAGTCACGAGTACTCTGTAGCCAGTAAGATTTATTGTATCTCATCTCATCTCATCATCTCATAGCTATTCCCATGTCAAGGGATCAGCTTACATGTTACCTGTTTGGTTGTCTTTCTTGGCTACCTCCCCCATCTCTGTAGCCAAGATACTCAGGAGGACATCCCTGTCCAAATCTGATCTCTATTAATCTGGAAGGAACCCACAGCCTTTCATTTCCTGTGGAAACAAAAGATAATCTTTCTCACAAAGTAACACATTTGAAATTAGAACATTTTAAAAATATATAGGTTGGTTTAATTTAGCAGTTTCTACAGTCCAGTTCTCTCAGCAGATATTGGTCTTTGTACATTAGCTTTTAAAAACAGGTAAAGTTAGCAAGACATCATATAGGATCCAAACGCTCTTTATATTTTCCATCTTTACATGTCTTTTTTTATTATTTTACTGCCTCTTTAAAGACGTCATTATTTTTAAACTATTTTTTCTATGACTGCCTATATCCTTTTTTTCTTAAGCCTATACCCATTGTTAAATGCATTGTAACCTGTTTAGAGTTTTGTTTTTTTTTTGTCCTGTCTACATGAGCAGAACCTTAAACCTACAAGGTGGCTTAGTTCATGTTGCACTGGTGGCTCAAGCACTCAGGCAGCTACCAAGAGACATGTCTCTGTATCTCGACTGACATGAGAAACATGAGACTAGGAAGCTGCGTTTGGCTCTGTTTTTATGTGTTTAGAACCTTTTATTAAAAAGGTTTTCTACCTCTTATATGGATATATGTACCCAAACATTGGGTACAATGTGTAGCTAGTCTTTCTCTGTCCCACCTGCTAACTACCAAATAAACAACATGGGGACTTCTTTTTTATTATGAAAGCTTAACTGATAGCTTGTTTCTAACTAACTCTTACAACTTAGCCCATTTTTATTCATCTGTGTGTTGCCAATGACCCATGGCTTTTACTTCTTTTCCTGTATGTCTGTTGCTTCTGCTTCTATTGGTGACTGTCCCCTTTTTCTTCCCAGCATTCTCTCTAACCTGAAAATCCTGCTGAGTAATATTTCTTCAAAGTTTTTTTCCTGACCAATAGCATTTTTTAATTTTTTTAATTTAACTAATAACTGCTAAACAAGATAAACATCTAGAACAAATAAAATGTACCATCCACCCACCTCTTGAAAATGTGGGTGTCATATTGTTTAGACTGCTTCCTGTAGTTTAGGAAATACTGGTATACCCTTTTTCTTCCCAGCATTCTCTCTAACCTGAAAATCCTGCTGAGTAATATTTCTTCAAAGTGTACAAGATGATTCCACAATAGAAGTATGTGCTATTATGCCTGGATTGAGGTTTGGTTTTGTGTATGTGTGTGGATGAGTGTAACCATGTATGTGTGTGTGCCCATGCACATGTATGTACATGCATGCAGTGGTCAGAGATTGCCCCCAAACTAACTAACTATCTATCTATCTATCTATCTATCTATCTATCTATCTATCTATCTATCTATCTATCTATCTATCTATCTATCTATCTATCTATCTAATCTTTCTACCTTAGATAAGGTCTTTCATGAACCTGGTACAAGTTCCAGGAATCCTCCTGCCCCTCTATAGCACTGAGATTATAGGAATGTACCACTATGTGGGTGGTTGCCAGGGATTTGAGTCCTCATGCTTACATGGTAGCAGTTTATTGACTGAACACTCATCTCTTCAGTTTCATGGCTTGAATTTTGAAAGATATATTCTGGATACAAGCCTCTTTGTAGGTAAATGGTTTGCAAGTACTTTCTCCCATTTTGTAAGTTAACCTTTTGTTTTGTTTTAATTTTTTGTTTTCTGTTTTTGAGATAGGATTTTACTGTGTATCCCTGACTGTACTGGAATTGACTCTATAGACCAGGTTGACCTCAAACAGTTGGCCTCTGCCTCCTGAGTGTTGGGACTAAAGGCATGTACCACCGCTACCTAGCTAGTTAACATTTTCTTAATGGTGTCATTTGAGACACTGTTTTTAATTTCATTGTAGCATATTTTAAGATTTTATTTTGCTATTTATTTGTGTTGTTTTTGAGAAACCAATATTCATTCTAAAGTTTCAAAGACTTAATCCTATGTTTTTTCCAAAGACTTTTTAAAGTTATGGTGGTTATATTTGGGCTGTGATTCATTTTGAGTTGATTTTCGTGTACACTGTGAAGGAAGCTAGTATGCTGATATGTTGTCATGTGCTGTACTCATAGAATTGGGAGACTACAGAGGGAGAATCTCCACAAGTTGAGGACACCCTGATCAACATTATTAGTTCCATGCTAGCCTCGGCTACAGTGTGAGACTTCCTGCTTTTTGTCCTTACCTTCTACCCTTAAAAAGAAGTCTAACACCATTATTTTGCATGTGAATATACAATTGTCATAGTACCATCTGTTGTAAGGACTGTTTTTTCCTCCTTTGAGTGATTTTTGCTCTTTTGTTAAACAAAAATCCAACTAATTGGCAATTATAATGAAGAAACATCAATTTTTCTGGGCTCAATCCTGTTCATGTCTTTTTACTGGTATTACATTGTCTTGATTACTGTCTTTGTAGTAAATTAGGAAATTGATTTGTGTAGATTCTTGTTAAGTTCTTTTTAAGATTGTTGGGCTATTTTCCATTTAAGTTTTGATATCATTTTGTCAATTTCTATAAAAGATCAGCTGGAATTCAGTAAGGTTTGCATCTTAGCCATATCCCTTCTTTGAGGATGTTTTTCAGTTGGCTTAGGTAGCTTTATTTTTTCCCTATTGTGTTTTATTTATTTATTTATTTATTTATTTATTTTGGTTTTCGAGACAGGGTTTCTCTGTAGCTTTTGGTTCCTGTCCTGGAACTAGCTCTTCTAGACTAGGCTGGCCTCGAACTCACAGAGATCCACTTGCCTCTGCCTCCCGAGTGCTGGGATTAAAGGCGTGCGCCACCACCGCCCGGCTTTGTGTTTTATTCTTAGAGTAGAAGCTTTATAATGGTATTTATTAAATTCATGCTATTTTGGTTGATATTTAAATTTAATTTAAATGTTTCCTTTTTGTCTTATTTGCTGGTGTATAGAAATGTGCTTGATTCTTGCTAAACTAGTTTACTGGTTCTAACTGGTCTTTGTTTATGGGGAAAACTTTTAGTAGATACTACTATCAGTTTGTTGAGGTTTCGATCTTTTAATAGTGACAGTATAAGATCCCAAAGCAATATATTATGCTCTATGTGAGAAATAAGTTTCGTGGAATATTTACTCAGGATAACTAAATTAGACTTGTTTTCCTTTATGTCGAGAATATGGCTTACATAAAAAGTTATGAATATCAGTTCAAGTGGTTTTTACAGCACCATCATTCATTTTCCATAAAAAATGAAATCTAGTCATTCAGCAGCAGTTGGTTTGTCAGTACTGAATACAGACATTGTCTAAGCTTATGTACTCACTCTAAAGTGGTGTGTGCTCACAGTTGCCTTCACTGAAACAATTTTGAGACACATTCTTTTTTCCTCTCTTTTATTACTTTATAAATAATACCAATCAAAATTCCCATCCAGGCTTAGGAAGGTATTCAGCCAAAGAAAATAGGATCCCAAAAAGTCAGTACATGCAGTAGAGACAAATCCCAGTGCCATTATCATTGGCCCCTCAGTCTGCCCCAATTGTCAACCACATTCAAAGGGTCCAGTTTGAGCTCATGCTTGTTCAGTTCCAGTTCAGTTGGATTTGGTGAGATCCCTACTATTAGCTCTGGCACACTGCCGCAGTGGGTGAACCAACCCCTCGTGGTCCTGACTTCCTTGCTCATATTCTCCCTCCTGCTCTTCAACTGGACCTTGGAAGTCAGTCCAGTGCACCAATGTGGGTATATGTCTCTGTCTCTATCTGTCTCCGGATGAAGTTTCTATGGTGATATTCAAGTTAGTCATCAGTCTGACTATGGGACAAGGCCAGTTCAGGCACCCTCTCCTCCACTGCCCAGGGTCCTAGCTGGGGTCATCCCCGTGGACTCCTGGGAACCCCTCCAGAGCCAAGCCTCTTTCCAACCCCAAAATGGCTCCCTCAATTAAGATATCTCCTTCCCTACTCCCATATCCATTTTTCCTTTGTCTCAACCATTCTACTCCCCCAAGCTCTCCTCAACCCTCCCCTTCTCTCTGCCCCCCTCCTCCGCCCCCATGCTCCCAACTTTTGCCTGGTGATCTTGTCTGCTTCCAGTTTCCAGGAGGATCTATATATGTTTTTCTTTGGGTTCACCTTATTACTTAGCATTTCTAGGATCATGAACTATAGGCTCAATGTCCTTTGTTTATGGCTAGAATCCACTTATGAGTGAGTACATATCATATTCATATTTTTGGGTCTGGGTTATCTCACTCAGGATAGTGTTTTCTAATTCCATCCATTTGCATGCAAAATTCAAGATGTCATTGTTTTTTAGCACTGAGTAGTACTCTAATGTGTAGATGTGCCACACTTTCTTTATCCGTTCTTCCATTGAGGGGCATCTAGGTTGTTTTCAGGTTCTGGCTACTACAGATAATGCTGCTATGAACATAGCTGAACAAATGCTTTTGTAGTATGATTGAGCATCTCTTGGGTATATTCCCAAGAGTGGTATTGCTGGATCTAGAGGTAGGTTGACTCCCAATTTTCTGAGAAACTGCCACACTGATTTCCAAAGTGGTTGCATGAGTTTGCATTTTCACTAGCAGTGGATGAGTGTTCCCCTTACTCCACATCTTCTCCAGCATAAGCTATCATTGTTGTTTTTTATTTTAGCCATTCTGACAGTTCTAAGATGGTATCTCAGAGTTGTTTTGATTTGCATTTCCCTAATATCTAAGGAAGTTGAACATGTCCTTAAGTGTCTTTTGGCCATTTGAAATTCTTCTGTTGAGAATTCTCTGTTCAGTTCAGTGCCCCATTTTTTAATTGGGTTATGTAGAATTTTAATGTCTAGTTTCTTGAGTTCTCTATATATTTTGGAGGTCAGACCTTTGTCTGATGTGGGGTTGGTGAAGATCTTCACCCATCCAGTAGGTTGCCGTTTTGTCTTAATGACTGTGTCCTTCGCTTTACAGAAGCTTCTCAGTTTCAGGACGTCCCATTTATTCGTTGTTGCTCTTATTGTCTGTGCTTTTGGGGTTATACGTAAGAAATGGTCTCCTGTGCCCATGAATTGCAGGCTACTTCCCACTTTCTATTCTATCAGATTCACTGTGGTCTAATTTATATTGAGGTCTTTAATCCATTTGGACTTGAGTTTTGTGCTTGGTGATACATATGGATCTGTTTGCATTCTTCTACAGGTTGACATGCAGTTATGCCAGCACCATTTGTTAAAGATGCTTTCTTTCTTCCATTGTATAATTTTAGCTTCTTTGTCAAAAATCAGGTGCTCATAGGTGTGTGGATTAATATCTAGGTCTTTGATTCAATTCCATTGGTCAACGACTCTGTTTTTATGCCAATACCAAGCTATTTTTATTACAGTAGCTCTGTAATAGAGTTTGATGTCAGGGATGGTAATGCCTCCGTAAGTCCCTTTATTGTATAGGATTGTTTTGGCTACCCTGGGTTTTTTGGCTTTTCCGTATAAAGTTGATTATTGTTCTCTCATGGTCTGTGAATAATTTTGTTGGAATTTTGATGGGGATTGTATTGAATCTATAGATTGCCTTTGGTAGGGTTGCCATTTTTACTGTGTTGATCCTACCAATCCAAGTGCATGGGAGATCTTTCCGTTTTCTTGTATCTTCTTCAATTTCTTTCTACAAAGACTTAAAGTTATTGTCAAATAGGTCTTTCACTTCCTTGGTTTGTGTTACCCTAAGATACTTTATGCTATTTATGGCCATTGTGAAAGGTGATGTTTCTCCGATTTTCCTCTCAGCTTCTTTATCCTTTGTGTGTAGGAGGGTTACTGATTTTTTTGAGTTGATCTTGTAACCTGCCACACCACTGAAGGTATTTATCAGCTGTAGGAGTTCTCTGGTACAGTTTTTGGGGAGGTTCCTTTCTTTTTCTAGTTTACCCATTGTTTTGTAGTTGAAATGATGAGGATTTTTTGAAATGCCTCTTCTGTGTTTACTGAGAGAACCCTGTGAATTTGTTCATCCTCTTGATGTGGTTTATTAATCTATTTTTCAATTTTAACCCAACCTTGCATCCCTTAGGATGAAGTTTACTCGTCATAATCTATTGTCCTTCTTATGAATTGTTAAATTATCTTTGCTAATATATTGTTGAGGGTTAATTGCAGTTCTGTAGCTCACTGTTAGTGTCAGTGTAATGCTGTCTTCATTGATGAGTTGGGAAGTTATTCTTTTGTATTCTGAGTTTTGAAAGAGTTTATGATGATTTCTTCAAATGTGTGGTAAAATTCTTAGTTACTGTTTTGCTGTACACTGTGGGAAGTTTTCAAGTCAGTAATTCGATTTCTTTTTTCTGCATCAGTTCATATTTCTATTTCTTCTTGAGTCAGTTTTGACAGTTTGTTCATTTCATTTAATTAATTTGTTGGAATTTATAAACCTATAAGTTTTTAAACTTTAATTATATAAATTTGGCTTTCCTGGTTTCTTTGACTTTCTGTCACTATTTGCACTCACTGCCATTGTGGACTGAGTGCCATTTCTAGATGCTGTTGCTGTGTTTAAATTGCCTTTTCTCTTATTCTATTTCACGAGTTTCTGTTTGTTGTCAAGATAATTCTCTTTATATAGCCTCGCTTGATTGTTCAAGAAGGACTAAGTCTGTCTGTCTTTTGATTTTCAATAAACTACATCTGCTATTTGACTTGTTTTTAAAAAGGGTTGTTCAGGATTTTGTTCCTTTTCTTGTCCCTAATGAGGTACATGGGACACAATTCAAATTTTTTCTTAGGAATTGCATGCTGAGTAAATGGGGTACACACACCTTTCCTCTGAGCTTTCTAGCTACTCTGATGCCTCAGAGGCATCTGAAATGTCTGTGCCCATTAATCCCAGATCTGGCCCCCTTCCAGTATGCATTGCATTAAAAGACAAAGCCCCACCATTCTGTTAACTGAAATCTACTGTCTTTATTCTGGTGATCTCCGTTCTTGCTCTCCCTTCACAGTCAACATTATAGAAAATTTTGACTGATTAATCCCAATGTCTTTCAAATTAGGTACTCCTTCCCACATCAACTATCATTGTACTGGCATTCTTGCTACTTTTTAAAAAAATCAGTCTTTCATTCTCTTTGATTTCATCTTGGATATCATATCGTCAAGAAAACCTTTCTCAGCTCCCCAAAGTAAACATGTTCCCTTACTGTTTGCTCTTCCAGAACTGACTACTGCTTGTAATAGTCATCAGTTAGCCTGAGCTTTTCTACCTGATTGTAAGCCCCATCAAGATAGGGACCTTTCACAATGCTCCTAACTGTTCTGTGAGTGGTGCTGGGTTGTAGGAAGATTTAATGCATATTTATGGAGTAACTGAACCAGGGAAAATGAGATAATTTATGTAGAAATGCCTTTAAAATGAAAATTGTCAGACAAGTGGTTATTATGATTACTTAACTTTTTTTTTTTTTTTTTTTTTTGAGACAGAGTTTTTCTGTAGCTTTGGAGCCTGTCCTGGAACTAGCTTTTAAAGACCAGAGTGGCCCCCAGCTCATAGAGATTGCCTGCCTCTGCCTCCTGAGTTCTGGGATTAAAGGCATGCGCCACCACCTTCCAGCCAATCTCTTAAATTTTAAACTGTTTAGTTTGTTGAATTGATAGGTTTGTTGGTTTGTTTGGGTGAAAAGAAATACAAAATATTTGTGTTATTTAAAGACTGGTCTTTTTGTCTTGGAGTAGACATTGTTTACTGGGATTATGGAGCTGGTGGAACAGTAACTCCAAAAGTAACTCCTTCAGGGCAAGGTCCCTTTGGAAAGTACCAGAATATCTTCTTGGTAATTACCACATTTGGGTTAAGATTTAATTTGTACAAAATGGGTTGCAGAGACCCTTGTGTATTTTAAAGTAACTTTCTTCAAGATAGAGCAGGGATGAAATAGCGCTTACAGTTGTTATTCTGAATGGGGTTTTAAGAGGAAATTCCAAGCAGCAGAATGCCACTTAACATTCTGCATGCTATTTTACTCTTTAGTAGTATAATTGTAAAATGAGGCAATAAAACTGGAGAGGACATAATATTTATACCTGTGCAGGCAGTTCACATGATAAAATGTCACATGGGACTGTTTACTCCATACTGGTTATTTGGATGAGCCCCACCTGCACAGTGACAGGAGGTGCTGAATGTTGTATGAATCCTGGAAGGAAGGTTAGGGTTAATGTAGTCGATTTTGCAGCAAGAAAGAGAATGCATCATATGTGGTAGTAATAATGCCTACTCTCTAAGTACAGCTTTTGCACCAGTACTTTGCTAGGCCTCTGGGAACTAGAGGGACAGAAAAGGACCTTCTGTGCCTCAGTGATCCTGCTGAGCACTTCAGTCAGGACAGCTCTACCAAGTAGGTATTATCTCCACATATATAAAACTGCTTCTGCTTCTTGTTTGTCCTGTACAAAATATTCTAAGCACCTCATTGGGGTTCTGTTATAATTATCGTGTTTGAGCTTTGGTGTTTTTTTTTTTAAAGCTTGGTTTTTTTTTAAGACACACAAAAAAAAATTAATGAGAAGAGACAAAGAGACATCAAAGAGCTTTTCCCTCTGATTGCTGTGTTAGAACTTTTGCCTGAAAATAGGTTACATTCCTTCTGTTTTCAGCTGAATCCTCATTAACTTTACATTTTAATGATGTCCAGTGCAAATTATACCATTTATGGTTAGCACCTTAAAGGGATTCTTAAAGGAGACTTTATTATTATTATTATTTTTAAAGAACGGTGGATGTATTTATTCCAGGAATATAAATGGATTCTGGGTTCTTAAAAATATAAATAGGATGACAAAATGGAGTTATTTTCTATTTCCATTTATTAAAACAACATAATTCTAAAGAAATTATTTTAATCTTTAAGTAGATTAACAATTGAAAAACTAGTTTATAATATTTGGGAGTGTGTAGCTAGAACCATAGTAGTACATTTATCTTTTTAAATATTTTGGTTTCTCATTTACTTAGATTTAAATTGAATTTTACTGCTTAGCTTCAGAAATAATTCTTAGATGGTAGATGCTCAATAGGAATAAATGAAGACACCTTCTTCCAGTTCTGGAGAAAGCAAAGGTTATTGAAATGCTAATGTGTTGATCGGCAGCTTATATTTGCACAAGAACTAGGGAATATGCTGTAAGGTGAGACTCTTCACAGGCATCTGTATTATTTAACTTAGAAGAGCAATATGAACTGTAGAGCTGCTTTTTTATCATATGCTTTGGATGCTCAATTACTAGATGATGAATCAGAATAAAATGCCATATTATATCAGATACTGTTTATTTCCTTAGCACTTAGTTGACCAACAGAGAAAGGTAAATTTGACCTCATGAGTAAGGAGAAACTATAATTATGGGTGTGTCCATTTAATACCAAGTGCTTTATAATATGTGCTGTAGTCTACTTTCTCTTTGACTTTTAATGTACCGAGTTGTATCCCTTCTGTCTGCTGGACAGTGGTCTCATATTCCTGGTTAAGCTGCCTTGAATGCAAGGAGTGCAGTTTTCATAAAAGTGGCTTAAGAAGGGCAGGATTGGAGGTGGAGGGCCCATTTTATAGTGGAGGACAGGGAGCAGAGTGTAGTGGCTTCATGAGCACAAACTGCACCTGCATTACCAGCCAGGGAGACCTTTTATTTTTTCCCCCACTTTGTTTGTTTGCTGATGAATTATCTCGGTATTGGTTCAAAGCAGTGTCTGTGACCTTTTAAGCTTGACTTCCTACTACTAGCAGACACTTTCTGTGTCTATTTCCAGTGGTCTTTGTGATCACTCAGGTGCTATGGGCATAAGAATAAACATAGAAAAGACAGTTTCTACCTAATGTGTTAAGGACAGCCTATATGAAAATCTCTATCAGTAGCCTTTAATATTTGCAGACTGGGGATCCAGTGGGAGGGTTTGGGTGATATCATGAAAGGCATTTGGTATGATTTTATTTTGTAATGAAATTTCCAAGGAAAACTCTGAGCAGGGGTTCTACTTGCAAGTATGGAAAGAAACTGAGTTTAGAAAGATCAAAAATTGTTGGATTTCCTTTCTAGGTAGCATACTTAATATTTGGCAGAAAAATTTTATGTGGCTTTAGGACCTGTAATCTTTGGGTTTGATCCATTATCCCTAGTGACTCTTAATATGGCTGTTGTCAACATCTCTTACTTTCATAACCTGTAAGGTACTGGTAGAGTCTATAGCTGCTCCTCAAGTTCGTGTTGGATCAATACTTTTCTTGTGTTTGTGGTTTCTGATATCTGCAGTTACCGGCTGCTTCAAATATTAGTATTTGTCACTTTCAACAAAAAGAGAACACTTTTGTTTGACTTTGTATAGTATGTGGATATAGCTGTTCTATTAATTTCTTAGTGTGTCTAATTTATAAGTTAAACTTAAAAATGTGTTTATTCATTTATTCACGTGTTCATTTATTCATTTATCTATTTTCCTTTGTGTATGTGTGTATGCATGCATGTGTGTTTGTGTGTATGTTGTATATTCAGGTACTTGTGGAAACCTGAAGAGAGCTTTGTATCCCATGAAGCTTGAGTTGTAGGAGGTTATGGATGCTGGGAACCAATCTTAGGTCCTCTACATGAGCAGCAAATATTCTTAATTACTGAACCATTGCTCCAGTCCCTAGTTAAAATTTATCATAAATAATTGTATACATGGGCAGGGTGTATATTTATAAGGGTTAGTACTTTGCAGTTTTAGGCAGATTTCTGCCAATCCATTGGGGATCTTAAACAGTCTCTTTTATGAATAAAAAATGAATATTGTGGTTTTTCGAGACAGGGTTTCTCTGTGGCTTTGGAGCCTGTCCTGGAACTAGCTCTGTAGACCAGGCTGGTCTCGAACTCACAGAGATCCGCCTGCCTCTGCCTCCCGAGTGCTGGGATTAAAGGCGTGCGCCACCATCGCCCGGCATGAATATTGTTTTGAAATGGAACTGAGTTCAAGGGATAGATGAGAACATGGGTAGGTCTAAGTTAACATTTATTGACCTCTGTATAGAGGTCATGTAGAGAGCATGTTTTTATATACATAAGATACATATGAATTCAGGTATTTGCTTGTAGATTTTTAAATTTTTTTTCTAGCCTATTAGAGATGATGTAGATAGTACAAAATGAGTCACTGATATTAAGTTGCCTCAAGGGAAATACAGGTAGTAAGTAATGAATGAATAAATAAACCTAGAATAAATAAATTCTAAGTTTATATCATGTCTTCAAGAGGACATGCCTACATCTCCAAAGATAATGGCTCAATATTATTTCTATAATGTTTAGCTCCAGGTTGGAACAAGAGTTTGTTTCAGTTGCTTTGGTGAAAAGTGCATGTTGTTGTTCAGGTGCCAGTATTAGTGATGTGATCATTCTTATTTTAAAATGGGATAATGGGCCAACTCTAGAGGCTTGGCTTGATGAAGGAAATTGAGTGTAGTCTTGTGCCACATCTTCTGTTTTTGTAGTGTAAATTAGTTCAGGTAATTGCAAAAAGAATATTTCAGTTGAGTTGGCTGTGAGTTTTGCTTGTATGACATTATGCTTCCTGAAGTCAAAGCAGACCAACAGTATTCTTCCTGGCCATTGTGTTTAAGCAGGTTTTCAGTTTTCTTAAGTTTTGCCTTCTCTTAAATGGATTTTACTAAAAGAGGTTCTGACTGTTAGGATTGGAATGGAAGAGGCATCAATAAAGTCAGGGCTCCCAAACTATTTGCAGCTTTCTTTATGAATAATTTTAAAGTAGTGTTTTTTTTCTTTCAATTTTTAGAAAAACTAATGTTTTTATTTACGTAGTTTAAAAAGATTTTACTTGTTCTTCTTTTATGAGTATTTGGTTGCATCTGTTTGAGCCATGTGTGTACCTGGTGCCTGCAGAGGCTAGAAGAGGTAGTTGATCTATCTCTCTGGAACTGAAGTTAGGGATGATTGGGAGCTACCAGTGGGTGCTGGGAATCAAACATGGGTCCTCTGCAAGAACGGTCAGTGCTCTTACTGCTCAGCCAGCTCTCCAGCCCCATAACAAGACTATTTTGAAGTTGTTTTCACCTTTAACTTCTTGATTTTTTTTTTTTTCTGGAAAGATGCTTAGTTTTTTAGGGAATAGGCAAAGGGGTGTTAATTGGAGTGTGTTTTTATTGAGCTGTGAGATCCTGTGGTCTGTGAATGGAGGTGACTGTTACATCCCTTTGGTTATTTTCTTAGAATATGGGAACTGGCCCAAGCCAGTTTACATCCCATCTCAGGACTAAGACTTCAACCCCAAACCCCACAACATGTGCCTTTCTTATGTTTAGTTTCCTCATCAATAATATGGAGTTACCTTAATCTGCTTATTTTATTATTTTAAGTATTTAATTATATAAGAAATTTAGTGGTATGAAGTATTCAGAGTACTTTAAGAGTTATGTAGTAAAGGAACTGTAGAACATTACAGAAATATTGTAGCCTGCTTTATGTAGTAAACATTCAGAAACATCAATATTGCGAGTTAGCCACTGTAGTGAAATGAAAGGAAACTTATGTTGGAAAAATTTTGGTAAGTTTTGTAACATGAGTTAATAACTCCTACTCTATTTGTCAAATAGTATTAAAAGTTACTTTAAAAGTCTATATCTGCTTAAAAACTTTGTTACCTGCAAATAGTATTTTATTATTTTCCTCAAACTTGATCAGTATATGATATTAAGCCTTTTCAAAAATCCTGTAATATAAAATATTAAAAACTTACCTTGAAATTATTATCCTCACCAACTTCTTGGCTATTTTTTTGTGGTATTTTAATATTATGTCTTCTTTCACCTCTTCTAATTCAGAAGCCACTAGGTCTTTTATTTTTAATCATATTTTTTTCTTTTTCATAATTTTATTTGAAAACAAACTTATGTAATTCTGTTTTTGTATAGGTTGCCAAATACAGTAAACAGAACACCCATACTTAGAAATTTTATATGAACCTCGCTATTACTGCTTATATTTTAGACTTGTTAATTTGTGTTAGGTGTTTTGTTGAGTTGCACAGTTGAGGCATAAGTGCTATGAGCATAGGGTGCTGAACAAAGATGGGTATATAGTACCCCTGTACTCCTATGTAATTATCACAAAATTTCTGGCTCAGGAAAAAAAATAAAAACTAGTATTGTTCTTGAAACTTAGCATACTTGTGTCCAAATCTACTGAGAGATAATAGTAACTGCTGAACAGCTACTGTGTATCATGCAGCCTGCTGGGTACTTCACACAGCATTTTTAACCCTCAGAATTCTGTCAAGTACAGCAGACCACTCTTTATCACACTGCCTTTGCTAGACTTAGAAACACGTTTTACTTTTTTTTTTTTTTTTTGAGAGGAGTGTCTCATTTGTGACACAGACTAGTTTAGAAGTCTCTAGCCCAGTGGTTCTCAATCTTCCTAATGCTGCAGCCTTTAATACAGTTTTTCATGTTGTGGTGACCCTCCAACCATAGCATTATTTTGTTGTTACTTCATAACTATAATTTTGCTATTGTTATGAATTTTAATGTAAATATCTGATATGCAGGATATCTGGTATGTGACCCCTGTGAAAAGAGTTGTTTGATGCCCCCAAAAGGGTTGTGACCCAGAGTTTGAGTACCACTGCTCTGGCCCAAGATGGCTTCAAACTTGTAATGATACCCCTGCTTCTGTCTCCTGAGTGCTGAGGTTATAGGCATGTCAAACTCCTGATGTGTTTCCATGTTGATACTCTACATTCATAGAAGCTCTGAGGATCTAAAGGCAATCAGATTCTCTTTTTCTGCCCTACTGCCCACCTCTTGCCACTGAAATGAGTGAAGTGTCATGGAGGGTCATTTTGAGATTCTTTTTTTTTTTTCTGTAGAAAGATAGTAGACCCTCCCCCATCTTTTGTTTAAATTAAGATGAAAAATCTAAGATATCCAAGAATAAGACTAAGAGAACAATAAGTAGTTTGTGGACAGGGTCGATTAATTTGTATTTTGGAAGGGTTCTGTGGTTTTCTTTTAAAATTTACTTTTTAATTGATGGTAGGTCGGTACACTGAAGCCATGTGGTATTTGAGTAAGTGTGTGCATTATAAAATGAGTGGATCAGGGAGATTGGCATTCATCACCTCAGATAATTTAGTTCTTGGTTAGAGCTTGTGTAGTCTCTTAGGTGTTTTGAAATATGTTGTGATTATCTGTGCAGTAGCTCTTCTGTCTCACTGAAATCTTGCCCTTTCTCCTGGTCCTTCCCTCCCTAATGTCTGGGAACTATCATTCTACTCTCTACTAATGTGATTTTTGACTTTATTTTTGACGCTACAAAAGCGAGATCATATTTTTCTCACAATACCTGGCATAATTAACATGATATAATGACCTCAAGGTTCATCCATGTAGTGTGTCAGAAATCCCCTACCGTTTAAAAAAAAATTCCTAGTTGTATTTTATTGTATATATAATATCAGAGAATTTAGGGTACCTTCTTGAGGTTCTTAGTCTCATTAATAAAAGAATTGAAGAATGGATGCAAACAGAGGTTCAAGGACAACTTATTAGAGTTTAAAAGGAAAACACTAGCACATTAAGTAGGATCAAAACCCCGTGCCATTGTCCTTAGCTTCTCATCAGTCCTCATTGTTTGCCATGTTCAGAGAGACCAGATATATCCCATGCTTTTCCCGTCACAGTCCAGCTGGCCTTGGTGAGCTCCCAATAGATCAGCTCCACTGTCTCAATGGGTGGGTGCACCCCTCGTGGTCCCGACTTCGTTGCTCATGTTCTCCCTCCTTCTGCTCCTCTTTGGGACCTTGAGAGCTCAGTCCAGTGCTCCAGTGTGGGTCTATGTCTCTAACGCCATCCATCCCCAGATGAAGGTTCTATGATGATATGCAAGATATTCGTCAGTGTTGCTATAGGGTAGGGTCATTTCAGGTTCTTTATCCTCAGCTGTCCAGGGAACTAACTGGGGACCTCGGCTTGAGCTCCTGGGAGCCACTCTAGGTTCACGGCTCTTGCCAACCCTAAGGTGGCTCCCTTATCTAAGAATTGTGCTTCCGTGCTCCCTTATCCAACCTTCCTTTATCCCAATCCTCCTTTTTCCCCAAGTTCCCCCCATCCTCCCCTTCTGCCTTATCTCTCCCCATCGCCCCTTATCCCCCGCCCACCTCACCCCCAAGATCCCAATTTTCAGCCAGTTTGGATGTTCACCTTCCTAAATATAGACGGAGGGGGGAGGACCTAGGACTTACCACAGGGCAGGGAACCCTGACTGCCCATTGGACTGGAGAGGGAGGGGGAGAGGAGTGGGGGGAGGGGGAGAAGGGTTGGAGGAGGGGGGGAAGGGTGGGAGGAGGGGGAGGGAAATGGGAGGAGGTGGAAAGTTGTTTTTTTTTTTTCCTTTTCTCAATAAAAAAAAATAACAATAAAAAAAAAAAATAAAAGGAAAACACTCAGGGCAGGTTAGCTGTGAATCTCTGCAGTTATCTGGAGAAGACAGTTGAAGGAGAGATGGGAAAAATTCTGTGTCTTTTAAGCCTGAATGGAGGTCAGATATATGAACCCAAGGGGCTACAGGGCAGGGAGGGGAGCATTAGAGTATCCTTAGATTTTGGCCAGCACCCAAAAGAAAGAGTCAGAAAAAAAATGAAAAGTTATACCTTTCTGATTCAGGGTTCAAAAGGTAGGCAGACCCTCATACTGCTTCCTAAGGGCTGTTCTTGTGGGGTGGGGATTGTGGGAAGGAAAAGTATAGTATTTCATTAAATAAAAAAAAAATTATTCTCGCTTTCTAACATGGTTTAAGGTGAGCTCATCTTCTAGGTGGATATCTTGGCCAGATGATTTCATTATCTGGGACTAATTGGATTGTTAGGTCTCTATTCAGGGCAGAGATTTTATTCTCTTGAGCAGAACTTTTCCCTTAATTTCTAGCATATAAGGCGATGTTTTAAGATCCAGTTACCCCGCAGTGGGCACTTGAATTGTTTCACCGCCTTGACTATTGTGAATAATGCTGCAGTGAGTATGGGAGTGCAGGCCTACCACCTCTCCTCCACCCTCTCTCTCTTTTACATGATGGTCTCAGACATGAAGATTGCAAGTATGCTCTACCATGCCTGGCTGCAAACAGCTTTTGAATATTCCTTTGGCTATATACCCTAAAGTGGGATTACTATGGTAGCTACAATGCTTGTGTTGTTTTCTAAAATGGCTTTCCTAATTTATAGTTCATGAACAGCTTGCCATGGTTCTCCTTCCCTTTTATCTTTGAGTTTGTGCTTAAATTTGTGTGTACTAGGGAATGGTGAGGGTGCTTGGCCTTATACAGTACCTTCAAGGTAGAGCAGACCTTCTTCTCCCGCCACCGATCTTGTGGAATCAGAACTTTTTTTTATCATTTTGTTGCCACATATGTGTATGGAAAATCAGTTGCATTGTAAAAATTCTTACTTCCTGGACACCAGAAATCCACTAATCAAGTGTCCCTACCCTGACACTTTCTTTGGTTGTTTCTAAATGGCAGTGCTGTTCCTGGAGCATTCCAGGCATTCGTCTAACTAGGATTCCTTTTTCATTTTCTGTTTGCTTCAGTTTCTCCTGTCTTAATTTATTTCTTTGTTCTGATTAGTTCATGGAGTATAATAGCATGGACATTTGCACTTTTTTTCTCCTGTAAAGCAGTTATGCTAGAGGGAGAGTGAACCAATGATAGGAGCTGTTTATATCCTAAGCAGTTGATTTGTAATTAATGTTGCCTATGCTCTTGAATGTTGGCAGAATTGGTAACAGCTTGCAGTATTTTTATTTTTTTAAATTTCTCTTTTCTTTTTGGTGTTTTGACAATGTCATTCATATCTTGTGAAAAAGTACCACAGACTTAAAGGTTAAGTGTGCTAAAACATGGATGGACAAGGAAGGAAGGAAGGAGACCTGGTGCTGCCTAGAAACCTTGATCTTTTGCCAAAGTATTTAAACAATTTAGTGTTTTGGTTTCCTAGCTCCAAGCTGCTTCTCAAATCCCTAGCTAATTAATCCAGTTAATGCTTTGTAGACTTACTATATTCAGTGCTTTGGCTTGCTCTCTATCTCCGGAGAGTCCCGTTTTGTTTTATCGAGTAAACCCAAGCAAGCAAACAGAAGCTCCTTTGGGTGCAGTGCTGCCCAGGGGGGCTTTTGCATGCCTGCAGCTTGGAGTCTTTCAAAGCCTAAATATATGTAATTGTATGTATACATGTGCATATTCTTTGCAATTTATAGTTTTTAGGTTCAGAATTTAGAGGTTAAAGAGATGGTGTGAAATAAAAAATACAAAGAGAAAAAAAAATATTTTGCACGAAACCAAAAGATCCAATCCACAGAGTAAATGGTCCATCTCCTATTTACTGTGTGAATTGTGCAAATTCCTACAAGCCTTGTTATTTCCAGGTCTCGATTTCCATATCTATGAAATGGGGAAAGTAGTCCTATCTTATGACTTATGTGGATAAAGAGAAAATTTAAACTTATAAGTGCTCAGTGTAGGCTGAAACTTAGCAGTGCGTTGTGGTTCTGTGGAGATCCTCATGTATTAAATACACTGGTTTCTTTTGTTTTTTGCTAAATTTTGGAGTAGATAAGCTGTTATTCTATTTGTTTTCTTTGGGAAAGGAATTTTAAATATCTCATTTTGTGTAAAAGGTATAAAAACTAAGTGCTGGCTCTTTAACAGTAGTGATAAACACAGGTAGATGTATTTGGCTTGAGTAATAGTTTTAGAACCATGGATGTGAGTTACTAATACAAATGATCTTCTTTAAGACTGAAGGATAAATTTCTTATTACATTTATTTATAATTCTGTGTGTATGTTTGTGAGTATGTATGTGCCACTGACATGGGGAGGTCAGGGGACAAGTTGTTCTCTCTGCCATGTGGCTCTCAGGATCTAATTGAGTCCCCAGCCTTGGTGGCAGGGTCTTCTACCCTTTGAGCCAACTCATGGACAGGAGGCAATCTCAGAAAATTCACTGCTAGGGAAACTGGTGATATTCTCTGCTAACTCTTCTACCAACTCTGTCCTAGCTAGTGAGGTGTGAGCTAAAGAGAGTACTGACGCAGCCTGGAGATTGTTTTTAGAGATTTCTACTCTGCTGAAGCTAGAATTTTTGCCTTTGCCAGAGAAAGGAATTGCAGGAGGAGTCAGTATGAAGCAGAGTTGTTTTTTTTTATTAAGATTAGGTTACAGGGACTGTTGAGATAACTCAGCCAGTTAATTGCTTGCTTATGCAAACTGAATGACCTGAGTTCAATTCTCAGTACCCACAGTAGAAGGGAGATATCTGACTCTTGAAGTATGTCTCCTACCACCACATGTGCGCTGTGGCACAGAAGTGCCTGTACTTACATACCCCCCCACATATACACACACGCGCGTAATAATAAATACACTTTAACAGAAACAGAAAGAAATTTGAAATATGTAGTTAAGCACAGAGGTTAATAGAAAGAGGTCTTCAGAGAAAGTAAGTGTGGGCTTCCCAAGGGCAAATCATCTTGTCTTAGCTGTAGCCATATGAAGTTACACCTCAGAAGTTTACTGAGGAATCCCCTTCTTTTTCTGTAAATGAGGCCACAGGATGGTTCTAGAGGTGCTTTCATAGGATTTTAACCTGATAAAACAGGGATCACAAAGACTTCCCAAGAGGGTTAAGACATGTGTTGCTGTAAATGGCGATTCTTGCAAGAGACCTAGAAAACTGAAGGTGTGCAGGTGGGAAGGGAGAAAAGCCAAGTATGCTTAGGCCTGCCACATGGTTCATTTTAACACTTCTGATTTGGAACATCTCTCTGTAAAAGGAGTATTATCTCTGTGTGGGCAGTTTTGTAGCAAATGTTGTTAATTGTGCTTGAATTATTGATTCGACTGATGAGAGGCTTCAACCAGACTTGGGGTAAGGGGTTTCTTTTCCTCCCATATCCTTAGAATTTTCCCTGGCTTTCTGTCTTGCTTCTTTATGAGTTTGTGTACTTATTTTAAGACAGGGTCTCATTATATAGCCCTGGCTGTTGTCCTGGAACCCATAGAGATCCACTTGCCTTTGGCTCCTGAGTGCTGGGAATCATTAAAGATGTATGCCACCCATGCTTGGTTTATGTCATGATATCTAAACACAGAATCTATCTTGGTAATTAGGAATTACCAGGTTCATTCTTTGTTTATTAAAGGGAATTTTACCACCAACCCTGCTCCAAAAGAATTAGTGTAAAATAAAATTAGCTACTAAAACATGTAACATTCTTCTTTTTCTATTTTTTTCATAATTTTTTTTTTTTGAGACAGGTTCCTGGCTATCCTAGAACTTGATTTGTAGACCTGGGTGTCCTTGAACTCACAGAATAACTCTCCCATCCATTTGTTGAGATAAAAATTGTACATCACTATATCTAGCCTTTCTTGAAAAAAAATGCAGCTAATCATTTTTTTATGAAATTTAAAAATAATATAAATGTTCTTATAAAATAAAGCACAGGAACAAACATGCAAATAAAGATACCACTTAACCTAATGATATCACAAACTTAGAAAATTAGTAGATTCCCATCATTGCCAAAGAACAGAATACTACTAAACACCTTACATATCTTTCTTCCATGTCTTCTCTTTCATTAGCTTCTAAGTTTTCCCTAAAAACACCCAGTTTTTGTTTTGAACAATTTACCATAAGGCCTGTGCTCTGAAGGACCAACATCTATATCATTATTGCACTCCCCAGGTTCTCCCCTAAGCTGCAGCAGCAGCATGGGTGGGCAGAATATTTCCTAGGGCAGATCCACCAGCTTCTACATTGCAGGTAAGCTTTCGAGTGTTGACTTTGCAAACAAATCAGGCCCAAAAGGTTCAGCATTGACACCAGCTACTTTAAGAAGAGCAATGATCTTATCCTCTGTGTTGGTCACCATATCATCATACAGGAAAAAGATGGGATAGATGGCATAGGAGCTAGGAGATGGAGGCCATGGTGTGACCTGCATGTGGCACTGTGTTAGATAAGGTTGCTTTACTCTAACATGGGTCTTGACTTTATCAGAAAAACAGTGCACCTTGGAGAGAGTTGAGGAAAGGCTGTGCTATCTGAGCTTCAATGACATATATTATTTTTGCCTGTTTCTGAACATACATACATGAAATTATAGAGCTTTATTCATAAATATTTAAAATATTTTAGTTTCTGTTGTTTAACATTGTACTTATGAGATCATCTGTATGCATACCTGTGGTTTATTCATCTTCAGTGTATGCAATTATGTGACTGTACCACAGTTGATCTAAAGAGAGCTTTTTTTGAATATTTTTGGGGAGTGTATCTTTGAGCTACGTATGTTCATATGAGTGAAATTACTGAGTCCTAGCATGCATGTATATTTAACTTTGAGCATAGATTACCAAGCTGTTTTCCAGTGTGGTTGGACCAGTTTATATTCCCATCTGCTGTGTGTGAATGCCTCTTGTTCCATGTCCTCACTAGTACCTTATTAAAAATCTTCTCAGGCCTGGGTGTACCCATCCTAGTGGAGGAGGCAGTGAGGTCTTAGATTTAGTCTCAGCACTTTAAAACAAACAAAGCCCTTTCTTTTTTTCTTTTCTTTCTCTTTCTTTTTGTCTTCTTGGTGATCATGCATGGTTTTCATTTTGTTTTTAATTTCATTTTTATGGTCACTAATGAAGCTGACATCTTTAAATGTACTTGTTGATTGTATAGACCACTGTGCCGTATATTTCAAAACGTAGTCCTTTTGTGTCTCTTAAATTCTGTATCCTTTGACTAACAATGATGTCTTTATCCTCTGGTAGCTGCCATTCTACTCTATATATAAGTTCAACATTTTTTCTTTTTCTTTTTCTTTTTCTTTTTCTTTTTCTTTTTCTTTTTCTTTTTCTTTCGTCGTCGTCGTCGTCATCGTCCTCCTCCTCCTCCTCCTCCTCCTCCTCCTCCTCCTCCTCATGAACTTTTCTGGTGGTCTCTCCAAGGACCACCTACTAAAAACTGTAATACCTCATTTGAGAAGTCCCCTTTAATTGTTTGCCAGAGTTTTCTGAGAGACTCCCAAAATATACATTTTGTTGCTGTTGCCTTTGGTTGACTCCCAGAGGTTGGACTGTCAGTTCCCATTTCTGAAGACACGATATACTTGAGAAATAGAGCCTAGAGACCCCAGAGCTGGAACTGGTCTTTATGCCTCCTCCCTGAGGACTAGCTTTCATGATACCTGAAGGTACCATGCAGGCTTCCTAAGGAGGGAAGCAACCAGCAGTTCCACCCAGCTACAGCAGGTCATGATATCCCTAAGGATGCAGTACTGGCATGCATACCTTGGTGGTAATCAACAGCTCTCTAATTGGACTTAAAACACATTGAACAAGATGGAGACTATGCCTACTACTGGAAACATAGCTAGCTAATCAGTGCTAGTAAAGTTACGGTTACTGAAGAACAATCTACAATCACTAATTAATTAACCCTTAAGAACAATCTATAAATATTTGTCCTTATACCTACAAGTTGATGGAAGTCACAAAATAATCCCACACCAGTTCAGAATTATGAATAATAAAGGGTTATTTATTTAAGGAAAAACTTATAGATCACTGTTCTAGGTGCACTAACAGGAACAGAGTCTAGCATCCAGAAGTGGGAGTCTGAAGCAAGAGAGCAAGTATATGCTTTACAGCTGCTTTTACAGCATCAGAGACCACGCCCAAGCGGGCTGGAATCTTAAAGGCTATTGGCTGAAGGAGCAGAATGTGCTCCCACAGCACCCTCCCCTTTTGTTTAAATAAGAGAGTTCCCAACCCATTACAAAACTACATACACTAGAAACAGATATCAAGTATAATTAGAATTACAACCAGCATAAACAATATTAAGCAAGGAATGTATGCTAAATATTTTAATAAACATTCCATCCTAAGGAGTCTAATTCTTGTATAGGAAATGGCTTGGCTAGATCATAAGAGGACAGTAACTGCAACTATCTAATCTTCAACCCCATGGAAGACCTGAGAAGGGAGATAATATTACTTGAGCAGGCAGGAAGTACAATCAAGTAGCTTCCAAAGCAAGCAATATATGATGGAGCAATCACCCAAAGTCTTATTTGCAACATTGAAGCAACCAACTTTGGCTAAGGCCTAGTGTAACTGACAGACCATTTTCAGAGGCAGGAAATTTTTCAGAACCGTCTTACCCTGGCAAGATTTGACAGTCTTTTTCTTTGTGTTCTGCTTATCCATTTCCAGATAACATGTACCTTGTCAGTGGTTGAGGTATGGGCAGTTCTTTGCTCAGAGGCCCACAGTGCCAAGAAAAAAAACAAACTCTGAATAGAGTGTCTTTGGTGCTCAACATTCTCTCAGGAATAGATCGGTGCTGTCAGGATCAATCAAGTCTCATGTCAACAGAACCCTAACTTATTTAAATGCCATGTTATACAGATCCTTGAAGTAGTTGAAGATTACCCATCTAGACAGAATAAAATCTCTATGTATCTAAAGAACCTAATTGATCTGACTGTATGTACAACAAACATGAAAAACTATTGACCTATAATATTTAATACCCATATAACTTAAGGAGTAAAACTTCATGTCAGAATATTAAATAATATATAAACAAATATGCAACAAATGAGGACAGTGACCTCAAAGGTAAACAATGTATAAGTATCTTAATCAGAGGTAGGAGTAATATATAATGCACTATGAAAATATATCCTAAAAGTTGTATAAATATACAAAATGTCCTAAACAGAGGTAGAAATATGCATATATACAATCTGACAGAATAACTTTGCATAGGTGTACAAATAATGTAAACAAAATAAATAATTTGAACTTGTATTAATATACAAAAATATACAAAAGTAAATTATCCATAAAGAATAGCTCACAAGTATTCAGTTTATTACCCACTATTATTATCCCTCCCTTTTTTTTTTTAAAAACAAACATAGTTTTCACTCCAACCCTTTATCTAGTACAAGTAATAATCAACAACCCCTAAATGATGTTCCCAACCCTAAGGATAAACTTTTTTGGGATAGGGGGAGTTGTCCTCTAGAATTGCTTCCCGCTGTCATGGGGCTAATGTTCTCTTAATGGGATCCTGCAAAAGTAAAGTGATGGTTAAGTTTCAAAATTACTGTCTACTATAGTTGCAAACGATTTTTGAGCAGTCAGTGCCCCCCCCCCCCCCAAAGTTCTTATTTGGAGTTCTGGCCAGAATGTCTTGAGAAGGTGGAGAAGGTGCATAATTTTAGCAGATGGTACCCAAAAAACCAGTCTTATAGCAGCACTGTCAGCATCACGATGTCATCTCAACCAGGTAGAATTGTTGCTGTGGGGCCCCATCTTCTTCCTGGAAACTTCCGATATTACTACAGGAAAAGGATCTGTAGGAAATTCTATTGTTAAACGTGGAAAGCTTAAACATCATTCATATAAATGTACATTCAGTGAAGAATACAATATAGACAAAATAGAGATGGAGAAATTAAAATTTTTCCTAAAGACTTTCTGTTCCATACCAGATGGCTCCCAATATGAGACAGAACCTCTGAATGTACCTTTTAACAAAAAGTTTGGATTTAGAGAAGTACAGAGCCATTTTTTTTCAACTCCAAAATCAGCTGAATATATTAATAAGTGTGTGTGTGTAGATGTATGTGTATCTAGTACCTGGCCTCATAATCCATATTCTGTTTTCTAGATGATCTTTAGTACATATTTTTCCTTGTGTCAGCATTCAAATATCCAGAGTCTCTTGAGTTTTTGATGATGTATATTTTCCTGTAAAGATAAGAGGACAACCATGCCCCGACCATATATGCTATTCTTACCACCTGTATGGTTTTCGTCATTGTGGATGAGCTGTCATTTTTCTTTTTCAAGAGGTTTCTCCTTTTCAAACTGAATCTTTATTAATTTTGTTAGTACCCATGATTTTTCTTTTTCTGTGGAAACAAGAGCAAAACCCTTTCCCCAGCGTAGCACATCTCCTGGTTTCCATTGTGAGGTCAACATTATGCATTATGCAATCTATTACTGGGGGTCTCTTCCATCCTTTCTGTTTGTTTAGCATATCCTTTATAGTATAATTTGGCCTTTCTATAACTGCCTGAACTGTAGGATTATCTGGTATACCTGTAATGTGCTTTATATTATAATAAGCAAAATGCCATTTCATTTTCTTAGATACATATGCTGGAACATCATCTGTCTTTATTTGTGTAGGAATGCCTATGATGGCCATAACTTCTAATAAATGTGTGATTGCTGAATCAGCCTCTTCTGAACTCAAGGCAGTTGCCCATTGAAAACCTGAGTACGTGTCTATGGTGTGGTGTACATATTTTAATTTACCAAATTCTTAAAAGTGGAACACATCCATTTGCCAGATTTCATTCCTTTGAGTATCCTTAGGGTTATTCCGTGCAGGCAACCGTGTTTGGTTATAGAAAGAGCAGTAGGACATCTCTTTATAATCTCCTTACCTGTTGCCATGTAATAAAAGTGTCTTTAAACCTTTGCTATTGACATTATGTTTTTTTTATGAAATTCAGAAACCTGCAACACACTTTTAATCAATAATTGATCAATTTCTGTATTACCTTGTGCTAGAGGACCTGGCAGACCCGTCCTCTATGAGATCAGATATGTGTTATGTATATAGCCTATTCCTGATTGTGTCTTGCACCTGGGTGAGTAATGAAGTCAATTTCATATCATCTGGTATAAATTTAGCAATTTCAATATGCAAGACAACTCTTTCTGCATATTGTGAATCAATAACTAAATTGAGAGGTTCTTTAAAAGCCCTTAGTACCATAAGAATATCATATAATTCTGAGGAAAATATTAGAAGATATTATAGACGATAGACACCAGCCATTTGGGCTATACAAGAACACAAAGCAATAGATAAACCTTCAGAGGTACTAATGTTCCTGCTATTAAAATAGTTAACTGAGAAACCAATATGGGTTAAACAGTGGCCTCTAGCAGAGGAAAAGCTGCAGGCTTTAGAACAGCTGGTAACAAGAGCAACTAGATGCTCGACATATTTAAGAATCTACCAGCCCTTGGAATTCTCCTCTATATGTTATTACAAAGAAATCTGGAAAATGAAGAATGGTGGCAGATCTAAGGGCTACCAACAAGGTTATTCAACCTATGGGCCTTCTACAATCTGGAATTCCTCTGCCTTCTCTGTTACCAAAGGGATGGCCTCTCATAGTTATTGATTTCAAGGATTATTTCTTCACTATACCTTTACAAGAAAAGGATAGAGAAAAGTTTGCCTTCACAGTGCCTACTTATAATAATTCTCAGCCTACTAGGAGATATCAATGGACGATCCTCCCAAAGGGAATGTTCAATAGCCCCACTCCACCCTGTGCCAATACTTTGTCAACCAGCCATTGGAAATAATACTTAAGCAATTTCCTAATTCTATAATCTACCATTACATGGATGACACTTTGTTATCTGATTCAAATACAAATACTTTAGAAAGGTTGAAGAAGCAAAGAAAATTTTGTCTAAATGGGGATTACAAATTGCTCCTGAAAAGAGTCAAAGAGGAGATTCTGTTAATTACCTAGGTTACAGAATAAGTTTTGGGGCTGCAGGAATGTTAATCTGAGTATTCCATTGCTGCAATAGGTCATGACCCCACAAATTCACTGCAATATTGGCTATATATGGCCTTAGTCTTCCTATTTGCCCTTCTGATCCTATTAATTTAACCCATCTTGTGCTTTATTTTGCCTGAAATAGGGTTCCAGTTTACTGGAACTGAACATCTACCTCTTGAAGAGGCCAATTCTGATGCCAAGAGTAATGATACTTACATCCGCCCCTGTGTCTAGTAAGCCTTCAAGAAAAATGCCATTTATACATACTCTTAGCATTGGTCTTTTATCATTTATAGAAGCCTGCCAGAATATGTGTTTCCTATGTCCTACCTGGAATTTTTGACTCACCCTCCACATTTATCCCATCATTCAGACCAGTATTATTTTTAACAGCAGGCATTGAATTTTTTTTTTTTTTTTACTTTCACTTTCCCTGATGAGTCTCGTTCTCCACAGTAGCTGGGAATGACTGGACCATGTTTGTCTTGGGGGCCTGCAGTTGGCCCCCTACAGTGGTTCCCGCTGGTATTGGGCTGCCTTGTTTATCTTTCGTTGACCTACATCCATTGGTCCAATGTCGGCCTTTGCTACACTTCCTACATATACCTGAAGGCTAAGTCCTCCTATTTCTGCCATTCCCAGAGGAGGCATTATTCCTAGGAATCTGTTGTCTACAGTCCCTTCTCAGATGTTGTATTCTACCACAGTTAAAACATTTGGTATTTTGATGTCTTCTCTTACCATTTGAAATTGTTTCTCCTACCCAAGCTTCAGTACCATAGTCAAGTGTCTTGGCATTCATTGTATGCAACACCCATTTATCCTTGTGTGCTGATCTGGTCTTTAAAATCCAAAGGATTCTTTTGCATTCTATGTTGGCATTCTCATAAGCCAAAGATTCAATTATTATATGTCTAGCTTCTAGGTCAGTTACCACAACTTTTACTACCTTAGTCTTTGTAAAAAGTCACTAAAGGGTTCTCTCTGACCCTGTTTAATCCTAATATATGATTCAACTCTCTTTTATAGTTTCTGAATCCTATCCTAATCCTTTAATGCTGCTCTGGTACATAGGGACATGGTGCGTTCATCATAATGAGCTTGATCCTGAGGATCAGAGTAAAGTCCGTCACCTAGAATTTGATCTAGGGAAATCTTAAGTCCTTTTGCATTTTCCTGTTGCTCTAAAATTCTAGCCTGCTTCTCTAAAATAGCACCTCAAAGTAACTGCAGTCCATGTTCTAGGACTGCTGACATTATCGGACTGGTAGTGTTGCTTTGTTACTGGCAAAACGTGGAAGCCCATGTTTTGACCAGTTCCCTAACAAAGGACAAATGTGGTCTGTAAGATACAATTGCTTGGTTAATTTCCTTTAGATTAGTCATACGTATGGGTTCCCATGAATATTCTTTGACAATCTTAGAGTACTTGGGGCTAGATACTTTTTTTGATGTTATTTCTGGAAAGGCAGGCAGAACTCTGAGGAAGTTATCCCAGAGATTTTTATGTACTGATGAGTCTAGATTTTGTTTTTGTACCTTTTGTCCCTGGTCATCAAATTCGATAAATTCCTCAATCTTTTCAAATATATTTACCATTGCTTTTTGTAAATTCTGGATCTCCTGTCTAGTGTTGTGTTCTAATGTCCTCGTTGAGGATTCCAAGGTATGAAGTCTGTTCAGTAGAGATAATGTCTTTTGAACATAATCTTCATAGTATGTATATTACCTTCCTGGAGAGACATTCTATCAGTAAATTTGTCATACCCCTTTGACAGAGTCCGATTAATACATTCAACAGTGCAAATTTTCTGAAATAATACTTCAGCACCCACTGATTGGGTTTTATGTTCCAAATTGGCTGTATCCTTCTCCAGAGTGCTGAATTTTCTTTTAAAGGAATTACTCTCAGTCTGTAACATTTTTAAAAGTACCTCAGTTGACTTGAGTTTTGTTAGTTAAATTGTTTGTATCCTTCTTCAGAGTCCTGACCTTGTTTTTGAGAAGCTTGGTATCAGTTTGTAAAGACTGTACCATTTCTAAAAGTACCTTAGTTGACTGAGTGTTGTTAGTTAAATTGTTCGTTTCCTTATTCAGAGTTCTGACCTCTTTTTTGAGAAGTTTGGTATCAGTCTATAAAGACTGTATCATTTCTAAATCCCTCATTCTTATCCCTATTATCAAACCATATTTCTAAGAAAAAAATATGGAAGACAAGACTAATCCCCAGAATCAAAATTAAGGATGTAGGAGGGAAATCATATAAGTCTTGTAAGACCTTATGCATGGTGCAAGTAAAGAGGCTATTGAAACCATGGATGCTTAGGTTGTCTGACATATTGCCCTTTTAAATTATATATTTCAACATATGGATCTTACTTTTGGTTGGGTTTGAGCCGGAGTAGGTGCAATAACAGTTACCTGCCAGCAGGTATCGTGGGTCACCTACAAAATAAACCCAGTGGGGCCTAGAAGTGCACTTGGAGTCGTGTGGGTGGTCTGAATCTGATATTAGAGTGAAAGCTGAAAGATATGCTTAGATTAAAAATAGTTATTTAATAGAAATTAATAGACTAAATTAATAGACTGTTATTTAATAGAAATTACAGACTGTGTGCACTGCGGTGGGCTGTGGTTGGTCAGCAGTCGCAGGAGCACAGGAATAACAAGATAACAGAAGGCATCTGGGAAAGCCTGTATCCCATCTGAGTTTCCGCAGTGTGTAGTGGAAGGGCAAAGTGCATGGGGATTTTAAGCTGCTCAGAGGTGTGTAATGAGATAATATAAAAAACTACAGCTGATTTGTAGCATGAAAAGCCACCACTGCTTGAGAATTCTATATCCAAATGAACTGCTGATTCTGCACACAGGCTGTGACTGAGGCAGGCTGAGGGAGGACTCATGCCAAGCTGGGCATGCTCTGAGCCTGGCGGTGAGCAGTCAGAGCTGGGGGTTCTAAAACTAAACGGTTGGTTACTAGATGATGACAAGACGTCACAAAATAATCCCACACCAATTCAGAATTATGAATAATAAAGGGTTCTCTATTTAAGGGAAACTTACAGGTCACTGTCCTAGATCACAGTCCTCTGCACTAACAAGAACAGAGTCTAGCAGCCAGAAGTGGGAGCTGGAAGCAAGAGAGCTAGCACATGCTTTACAGCTGCTTTTACAGTATCAGAGACCACGCCCAAGTGGGCTGGTATCTTAAAGGCTATTGGCTGAAGGAGCGGGATCTGCTCCCACTGCACCTACAGATAGAAATATAACCTTTACCCCTCATCAAAGGAATTTTTCTTTGCAAAAGTTGGAGACTAGTACAGCAAACCATTAACCAATCAAAATGTGAAGTTGTGAAGCCCAGTCCCAATCTACACATCTACAAGACACTTCCACACCTAAGGCTCAGGGAACAGTGTGGAGGAAAGGGCAGAAAGATGAACAAGAATGACATCAGTGACATGCCAAAGTGGACAGGGAACAAAGCCCATAAGCCCTCAATCTACACAGGTAACTAAAGGCAACTGAGGAAAGCTGCAAGCAGGAGAGGTGATCTATCCTAGGGAAGTCAAGCTTCTCTGTTATGATGGACTGTATTTCCAGAAACCACAATCCAAAATAAACCCTTCTTCCTGAAGCTGATGTTTTCATCCTGTCCCACGAATGAGAAAAGTGACACCAACACACCTAGCAAGGGTATTCTTTTCAGATTCTTGATCTCTCAGAGTTTGCCCTTTTTCCTCCCAGTTTAACACTATCCAGAGGCTTGGGGAAATGTTGGAAAGGTTGACACTGTCTGCTGTTCTCTGCAGGGCTGATCTGAGAGGTCTACCACAGTTTCTGTGTCTTGTCCTTGTTTGAAGGAAGAAAGGAGAGTGGAACAGAAAGGAAGATGGGTGTGGGTCAAAGAAGAGCTTGGCTTCCTAGGGAGATTTTTTTCCCCCTGAGTCTTAATTTTTGCCTACCCCAAACTCTTCCTCCTCTCTCCCTTGTATTAAGGAAAGCTATTTTAGGCTTGTGTTTGATGCTACTAATTTGAACTCATTTTGAGTCTGTTTTTAGCATCTGTAAGACCCTATAATTTTTAGTAACCTTGTTTTGTCCTTCTTTGCTAGGTTATCTCTTATTTCATGCCAACTATTGTATATTCAAAAGTATAAATGTATTTTAAGGCCTCGGGTAGTAATATCCCTCTCTAGAGAGGATATACTTCATGCTATGGCTTAAGTAAAATGCTGCAGATCCCCAAGTAGCCTGTGGGTCATGAGGAGCAGTTGATCCCAGGTAGGGAGCCAGTCCCATGAGGAGATGCAGCCATGGTGTGAGAGACAGATGGATAGGCACATTGTGGACAGTGAGGTTGGATATTTATTTAGTGGGTTATGGAAGGGAAGGGGGACAGGAAAGAGGGGGGAGGGAGGAAGGGAGGGGAAGGATGAGAAGTGGGAAGAGGGGAGAGAGACAGAATCTGTCTCTTTGAGAGAGTGATGGAAAGGGAGAGGCTCAGACTGGAAGCAGAAGAAAGATCTCCCTGCCTCAGCAGTGGATGGGGGAGGGAGTGGGCGGGGCTTTTCTCCTAAAGGGGCAGGACAGACCATTACATTCCCATCTCTTATTTTTATAATAAGACGGTGGGAGGTTAAGCATAACTGGTTCAAAAAGGAATTGGGACGGTGGATTCTCAAGATTGCTCCCTGCTTATCTGTGGACATCGTCTTGTGGGGGGAACCTGAGAAAGCTGGATGCTGGTCACATCATAGTGTAGCTAGTCTCTTTGCTCCTGTCCATTGTTTTTGGTATGGAAACGTCTGATGTTTCTTATGCTTGTTTAAGGTATTGTCAGAAGAGAGGACAAAGTTAAGTTTAGGAAAAAAAATTAGGATCAGGGAATTGAGAGGGGTGTATCTGACCTGTTTAAGGTGGATCCTTCAATTTGGATCCCTGGAACACACAAGAATTCTTTGGGTTTGTAAAAATTTTAACAGCAGTATATTTATATCAGAATGACTGTGATAGTTTTTTTTGTACAATGAAAAGTATTTTTAATACCATGGAAGGCAGTGTTGAGAGATTTGATAACTTGTACTTCTTGAAATTTGTTTGGTGAGTCTGTCCTTTTAAATGATAAAAACCTCTCAGTTGTCAAGCTGCATCAGATATTTGAGAAGGATAAATTTTTACTTGAGTTATTGATTATAAACGACAGAGAACTTACTTGGTTGGGTCTTCCATGGCTGCTGAAGGTTGTATTTGCTGTTTGCTGTTTATCACGGGGCCATCCAGGCTCCAGAAGATCCTGTGAGCTAAGAAATCTGTAGAAAGACAAGCTTACCTTGACCTGAGCTGCTAGGCTGTCGATTCCAGTGATTCTATCTTCTGTCTGGAGATCTTTAGTTTAGTTGAAAGGCAGTTTTTCCCAGTGGTAAGCGCTTGACAGTTGAAGCAAATTGAGGATGGATCTTCTTTTGTGCCCATCTGTCTTCTGTCTTCTTTGGAGAAAGTAAAGTGCTGCTGCTAGGAGCCAACCTGTCTCTTTTTATTATAAAAAGTGTTTTAATAATTACATATTTAAATACCATATTCCCCAGATCTCTGAGCAGTTGAGGGATGTTTATCAGGAATAACTACAGTATAGAATCTGCCTGGAGAGCTGGGTCCTAGCTTGACTGTACTAGCTCTCAATTTAACAGGTTAGATTTACACTTGTAAAAAGACAGAAGAAAAAACTGCTTGCTGTAAAAGGTTGACAGCAGAACTGACAGTAATCGAGAACAGCTTAATGTATTTTAAATCAGAATTGGATTACATATATAGTATTTTTTGTAAGAGACTTAAAAGTACGTACCAGTTTAAAACATGAGACTTATTGTTTTTTAGTGTGAAATGAGATATAAGGAGCAGACAATCATAGCATTTAATATTAAACATAGGTGCATTTAAGTCACATGTGTGCACACATACATAGAGTGAACAGGGATTGAGTGAAGTTTATGCTCTTGATGGGCCCTATCAAAGGCATGCCACTGCACAAAACACACATGTAACAGAGTCATTACTAGGTGACCAGGCAGGGAATACCTCAGTAAAGATGTTGGGACTTGGTTACCTGACCTGCCTCTCAGTTAAGATGGCAGTGAAGTCTGCTGACCTCAGTTAAGATGGCGGTAAGGTCACCTGACCTCAGTCAAAATGGTGGCAGTCAGCCGGGCGGTGGTGGCGCACGCCTTTGATCCCAACACTTGGGAGGCAGAGGCAGGCGGATCTCTGTGAGTTCAAGACCAGCCTGGTCTACAAGAGCTAGTTCCAGGACAGGCTCCAAAACCACAGAGAAACCCTGTCTTGAAAAAGCAAAAAACAAAGAAACAAAAAAAAAAACAAAACAAAACTGGTGGCAGTCACATGTTGTATGGAAGAGAAACCTAGTGGCGTGACCTGTTGCTGAGCTGCTGTGCCACAAGCTGCGCTAGGGAGCAAAGGCTGGAATTGAAAACAGCTGCCTTGTGGATCTGACCAATCTTATTGGCTGTAGTGGCAGGGACAGTTTGAGAAAAATTAGAGCTGGTGGGACACCAGTGGAGCATAGTTTGAGGGTTTATACCATAACTGAAAATGTGAAAACCTGTGAAAAACACCAAAGGGCCTATAAAAGAGCAACCTCTCTCTGTTGGCGGGATGTTAAAAAGCTTGACTGGCTCTGGTCCCAGTGACTTGGAAGCCAGAGAGGCTTAGAGACTGCTCTGAGTGGTCTCTCATGGTGGGGACCACTTATGAGGGGCCCAAAAGAAAGGAGAAAGAAAAATCCGAAGGATCTTGGGCCCCCAAATTGAATGCAACACACAGCATTTCCTTTCATTATATGGTAGATACACAGTGAATATATGCATGATAGAGGCCAAAGAGTGTGCCGTGTGAGTGTATCTGTATAGGACTTTTCAAAGTCTATTTACATATAAATACATATTGATAGTAGTTGTGTGTGAATTCTTTTATAACAATTTGTCAAGTCATGGTGAGCTTTTTTTTTTTTTTTTTAAATTTCAAGACGGGGTTTCTCTGTGTAGCCCTGGATGTCCTAAAACTGCTCTGTAGACCAGGCTGACCTTGACCTCACAGAGATCCACCTGTCTCTGCCTCCTGAGTGCTGGGATTAAAGGTATACACCACTACACCCAGATTGAGCTCTTTTAAAAAAAATGTAAAAAAAATGGAAAAATGTTTCTTTCCCTCTTTCAACGTTTTCTTTTGAGATAGTGTCTCTGTATACCTGCCTGTGTTGGCACTCATTGTACAGCTCAAACTTTGAACTGATGCCTTAGTCTCCTATGTGGTATGCTTAAGTCTTCCCCTAGTATTTGTCATGCATTATAAGTTTGGATTTCTTTGTACACTGTTGAAAAACATTTTCCATTACATTAAAAGATTATTTATTTACTTGTGTTTGCTCATGCAAGTTGGGGGAGAAGGAGAGTGTGTGAATGGGCATGTGTGTAGGAATGGGGCTAGGTTTCTTTCTTTCTACCATGTAGATACATGGATCTTGGAGATCAAATTCAGCCTTCTCATCAGACCAGAGTTTGACATCTTTATGCACCTACATTACTTATGTATAATTTTTTTAATTTGTGTGGTATGATTGATTGATCATTGTTGCTAGAATTTTTCAGTTGTCTTCCAACTTTTAGTCATGAAGTATTTTTCTATAATTATACTTTCTGTTGTGTAACCTGTTTGTGCACTGCTTTGGCACAACATCAGCTTGAGAGAGGAGTTTTTAATTTTAATTTTCGTGATGCTAAGGATCAGATCCAAGGCCTTCTACATGCCAGGCAGTCTCCTTCCTACTGTGCTTTAGCCCTAGCCTTTGAAGTGAACTGATGGATTGATCAGTCAGTCAGTCAGTCAGTCAGTCAGTCAGTCAATCAAATCAATCTCCCCTCCCTCCCTCCCTCCCTCCCTCCCTCCCTC
>NC_022011.1:38511902-38521926 GCF_000317375.1 Microtus ochrogaster | reverse complement strand
TCCCTCCCTCCCAGGGTGACTATGCTGGGATTTGAACACCCCATTGGCTCTTGGATGGTAAGCAATCACTCTGTCACCTCCTAGCCTAAGCCCTTGAATTCTCAAAGTCTATTATATGTTTCCAGCAAAGACAGTGTAGTTGAACCTCATAGCTGATAGTTTTGTGAAATGTTTGTGTTAAAGTTGCAGGATTCCAGGTCCTGCTAGATCAGGCTGAGTGGAGAAAAGGAATGGCTAGGTGGGAGCCTAGGGGATATGGTACTTTGAACCATAGTTGTTAGACAAAAGGTGCAGGAGAGCTAGCATTGATAAGCTTCATATAGCATAGGCTGTGTAGTAAAGAATGGTTTGATTGTGTAGCTGGGGAGGAGGCTAACAGGAAGGAGGGAGTGCCACACAGTAGCCAAGAGTCAGGGAGGAAAACATGCAGAGAGTTTTAGAAGAACCTTTCTGAGTCATATATGTGAGAATATGATTTTTAGATTATCCTTAAATCTTCAGTGTGAGGTAACTTTCTCTTTTGTACTGCCTTAAAAACCAAACAAAAGGGGAATAAAGCTAGCCAAAGGGTCTACTCTGGAAATCTCAGTAGTCATGGAAAACGAGTTTGTTATTTCCTCCTCGTGTATTTTGGTTTTGACTGTGATCAGGGTCAGCCTCAACCCTCATTCAGGACCTAGGCTGAAGCAGTCCTTATTTGGGAATTGCCTTTCTCATTGCAGGAGAAAGAGAGCTGGTAGAGATATGTTTTGTTTATAAAACTTTGACTGAGAGTTGGCATGGGCCATAATTGCAGTCATAATTCTTTATCCACTGTCCTAGAGGACATTGATAGCTCATGTCAGAAGACCTCATGATAGTTTGCTGTAGGAACGAGAGAAAAGTTGGGCACAAAATTTTAATCACCCACATTTTCCTTTTTAGTCAAGACACTGCACGTAGTTAAGTATACAGTCAGAATTAGATAAAATGAATCATGTTTCTCCCACAGGTAGTTAGAAACTGGGAAAAACTGTACAGTAAATAAGTCTTTTTGCTTTTTGTTTGTTTTGTTTTGTTTTTTGAGACAGAACTTCTCTGTTTTATGTAGCCCTGGATGTCCTGAACTAATTTTGTAGACCAGGCTGGCCTCAAACCCACTGAAATCTGATCGCCTCTGGCTCCCTGGGGGGGGGGGGGGATTAAGGCATGCCTTACCCCTGCCTGGATAGAGAAGTCTTACAAAAATTGCTGCAAGCTAGGCAGCTATTGCAGCCATTGCCTCAGTGTGGACAAAATTGACTGCCTGTCCTGGTTGTATGATTAAACAGCTGCGTCCACTTCCATTGTTCTTTTAGGATCATTGGTAAGTGACTCTTGAGTCTGGAACATCAACTGAAGATATCTGTTGACAATCTCTAGCAGGCTTAGCCTTTGTCACAGAAAGTCATCTGCAGCTTGGGACAAAGTCTTGGAGGCACTAGTGGAACTTTTTGATCTTTTCTGTTGTTGTTTTTAAAAATAAAATAAAATAAAAGTATATCACCAGTGTCATCAGTGGCAGATTGTGGAACTGTGTAGAAAACCTGGACATTTGAAACATGAAAAAATGTTAGGAATGCTTATATTTTTATGTTTATACTAAAGTGTATATAAAATGTTTGCTAAATTTTATCAATAAGTTAAGTTTACACAGTAAGAAATCATTTTACCTAAATGTAATGGCTAATTTGTTGTTCTTTTTATTTTGGAGGGGTAATAGTTAGACTAAACAAGCATTTTATTCTCTCTCTCTTTCTCATCCTCCCATCTTCTCTCCCTTTCTCTCTTTTTCATCATGTGCCTCTTCCTCCTTAGTACTGGAATAACATCACACTCTGCTTTGTGAGCCACCCCTCCCTCCCAGCCTCCAACATGCTACTATCACTGGCATCTTAGATTCTATGAACTATGGTCACTTGCTTCCTGTACACTTAAAGACGTTGAGGCTGAGTGTGGTGGTGTTAACTGGATGCAGAGACAGACAGATCTCTGAGTTGGAGGCCAGCCTGTTCTGTATAGAGAGTGCCAGGCCTGCCAGGGCTACATAGTGAGACCTGTCTCAAAACAAACAAACAAATGCAAATTAAAAGAGTTGAAGTATTTATTTGGCAAATGGAGCCCAGGTTTCTCTGTTATTTCTTCTTATAATATAAATCTGGGATTGCCTTCCTAATGTGTTTGTTCTTTCTAGTTAGTAATACTTTTGCTCTTGACTGAAATTTCATTCCAAACAGTAAATTTCTCTCTGTGTGCTGATATCTACTTGTATTTGTTTATTTGGTATATGTTTGTGTCTGGGCCATGGTGTGCATGTGGAGGTCAACGGACAGCTCTTACTAGTTGGGGCTCTTCTGCCACCTGGTGGGATCCAAGGATTGATCTCAGCTGGTCTGGCCTGTTGACAAGCTCCTCTACCTGCTGAGTTGTCTTGCCTGCTCCTTTGTGTTCTGATGGTTTAACTACATGTAGAAAACCCTTTCTTGAGGTGTACTTACTAGTACCTGAAAATATAAGTTGAGACAGATAGTCATGGAAGAACATTTGACATTTCCCCTTCACTTTCAATCTTCTCAACTCTGAAGCTATTAGTGTATTTCTTAAAACTTTAAATACATTGTAAAAGAAATGTTATGTATCTCATTTTAATTTTCAAATCTATAAAGACTGATTTGACAGTGATGAAGTACACAATTCATAGTGTGTTCACTGACAACTCCTGAGGCTCTGTGCTAGAGCGTTCAATGGTGTGTGGAACATTGTTCAGAAGCACTTCAGTCTGCTGGTGGCCAACAACTGAGAGTTCAGATATGATGGTTTCAAGGATGAGGGCATAAGTTCTGAACATGAGAAGACTTGACTTTAAATTCTGGTACTTCTCCCATTTAATGTCTCTTTCTGTGGACTCTCTTTTACTGCTGAGCTCTTGTGAGTATTTAGCAGAGTACTTGACCTACAGTAAGTGCTTTGTCAGCCTCTGTATTTCATCTCACTCTTCCCTCCAGGCCTCAGTCTCTTCAGCAGAGTTACTGTCAGAGCCCAGCACTTGTAGGTATTCAGTAAATGTGGACCCATTGTTGTATGGGATTCTCTTTTACCATCATGGTAATCCTTGCGCTGACCTGTGTATTGTGAGGGAATTTTGATTTTGGTTTCATAACCAAATTGTAGTTTGATCTCTCCCATTTATTAGATAGCATTAGTGTGGCATTAGTTACTTCTTGATCCCCTTGCTAAATCTCTGCATAAATACTTCAAACTCAACTAAATTTCTCTCCTTCCATAGTCTGTTTGTGTTAATTAACATAACCAGATATCTGACCTTTTGCTCAAAATTTTGGAGATTGCAATCTGTATTTGGATGGCCTGTGCAAGCTCACATATGGTGGGAGTGCACGGTGGAACAGTCTGCAGAAGAGAGAAAGGAAGGGTCTAGGCAGTAATGAAAAATGCCTTCTGTGTCCTCATCTCCAAGCTCCTCATCTTAAAAGTTCTACCATCTGCCATTAGTGCCAGCTGGGGACCAAGATTTCCATCATGGGTCTTTGGGGGGAGGATATTTAAGATTCCAACTGTAGCCCAATCTTAAGTTTCTTCTGTCAAACCTTGGGAGCTTACCCCCTACCCTTGCATACTCCTTCCCATGCTCCGCCTCAAGTCATCTCACAACTGTCTTTGCTGTCCTCTCTCAGGTCCTGTCTCAAGTCATCTTCACAACTGTCTTTGCTGTCCTGTCTCAGGCTTGCACTTTCCAGCTCCATTGCCATTGCTTGTGCTGTTTCTCATTCACAGTGCTGTGGGCATCTTACTTACCTTATGTTCCTGCTTGCTCAATTGAAGTCCACTTTCTACAGATCCTCTACTCTGCTTTCCACTTTTGTGTAAAACATCTCAGTGGCTGCTGTTTACAATTTTAATTTTACAATGTTTTTGTTTATTTTTTAAAATTTTTTATTCATTTTACATACCATTCACAGTTCCCCTTCCCTCCGCTCCTTCTGTTCCCCACCTTCCCTCATCCCCCATTTACTCCTCAGAGATGTTAAGGCCTCCAATGGGGAGTCAACAAAGCTTGGCATATCGAGTTGAGGCAGGACCCAAACCCTTTCCCCAGCATCAAGGCTGAGCAAAGTATCGTACCATAGGGAATGGACCCCTCAAAGCCATTTCACTCAGCAGGGATAAATCCTGGTCTCACTGCTAGGGGCCCCACAAACAGGCCAAGCCACACAACTGTCACCCACATTCAGATACCTAGTTAGGTCCCATGCAGGCTCAATGAAGGCCAGAGTCTTTATTGTACCCACAGAAGCATGGCTTGGCACCAGCAGCCTCCTTCTTCAGCCTTATTTCCTATTAGCTCTCATGTGTGTAGTAGGAGACACGAATCTTAAAAAAAATTCATTCTGACCAAAATTTCCTGCCAGGAGGCTCCCACTTTCTTAGTCCTTGCTGGTCCCTCTGCACAGATCACTTCCACCTGAAGTGTGTGACCTTGTGATAGCTCGTTCAGGAAACCTCCAGCCTTGGGAGGGACCACAGTCTCTCTGGAGGCCTGCTACCCTTTTCCTTTTGTGTGTCTGTTTGTTTACTTAACAGTTAATGTCTTCATTCTATGGAATCTGTGTATGGCTGAGTTGTTCTGAGCACGTAGCACAGTACTTGACACTTAGTAAGTACTTGGTAAATATTTGTTGAAAGGATAATTAGATGAATGAATATTACTTTGTGAGGTTGGTGTGAGGATGACTTTGGAGTATAGATGGAATCTTAGAGTGAGTTTATGGCACAAGTTTACTGATTTAGTTTTCCCCACTGTACGTATGAAACTATTGATTGTGACCCACTAGTTGGCAATTTACTATTATCTGACTGAATTTTAACGTATTTCTTAATGTGGGTGATAGCATAAAATCAACTTCGAAGCCACTCTCATGGCTTATGTATATATATCATGAGGTAATGCAACTAACTTTTGGGCAACACTGAATTTAGGGCAGTGAAGTAAGCTAGAGCTTGCTTCTAAAGAAATGTATTTTTGCTCTTGCTGTAATGTCCTTCTTAGTCATAAATGCCATGCGTAAAATCTCTGGAGATAAATACTTCACCCTATAGTCTGTTTCTAGACCAAAATAATTTGTACTTTTGTGTGTGGTGCACCTCTGTACTTACCTTTCTACTACCTTGAAAACATAGCTGCAGTATTGTTGAATTTCGTGTGGGGACATCTGTCTTACAATAAGTGTACAATGATGAGGATGTTAATATTATATTGTGTCTGTCATGATGAAACTCTGGTAGTTTAAATTACTGCTCTTATTAAATGTTATCACGTTTCATAGGTTTTATGGTTTTAGTATTACTAGTTTGATAAAATCAGATACTATACAGATACACGAATACCCAATTGATACATAAAGTCCTCAAAAGCCAGACCCAGACAAGCCAAAGCATTTTAGGATTAAGGCAATAATAGTTTACTCTTGTGTTAGTCTGATAACTAGTTCCATTTTTTAGTGGATATTTATAACAATTTGATAAACATTTGTGTAACTAAGTAAGATTTCTTTTTTAAAATTCAAAACCTTTGATGTTATTGACTTTCTCGGTATTAATCGTTTTATAAGATAGTCTCCAAGGATGCATAAATTATGATAATGGAACCAGGGAAGGGCTAGAACTGGTGGTTGCTACTGCATTATTGTGTCCACTGAGATGTCACTCTGTGTGCCTGTGCTCTGTGTATTGTTGGGTGAAGAGCTGAGTTCTGTTTTATACAAAGCTGGAG
This sequence comes from Microtus ochrogaster, assembly GCF_000317375.1. Lineage (NCBI taxonomy): Eukaryota > Metazoa > Chordata > Mammalia > Rodentia > Cricetidae > Microtus > Microtus ochrogaster. The sequence goes on along the minus strand of NC_022011.1, from coordinate 38,516,120 downwards.
AGAACAGTGAGTTGTAAAAGTCACCGAAGAGAAGTTCTGCTAAATATTTTGTTTGGAACTGTTAGATTTGATGGGGTCTTATGAAATCTCATTAAAGCTTAAGTAGTTCTTTCCTTACAGCGGCTCTGTTCCATGGGCGTTCGTGGCAAATGCTGAAATAATACAATTTTTCTCTGTAATTCACAACAAGAAAAAGTTTTGCCAAGTTATAGGGTCCAGTTTTCATGTCTTATTACTGAGTTCTATCAGGCATTGCCGACTGATTAATAATAGATTTTATGTTCTTAGAATAGAAGCCAAATGAGGATTTCTTGTTATTTGTTGTATATTTTATTTTCATTTCTTAAGTATGGTGTTTATATTAAAAAAATTAAAGTGAAAATACAAAATTCCTCAACACAGAGATACTTCCAACAATCTTTATATATACATATATATATTAAATCTTAAATATATTTCAGTCTGTTTATATGTAAGAGAGTACTTTTCTTGAAGAAATTTAATTAAACAAATATTTTTAGGTAAGCTACATATTGCCACAGTTAATTGAAAAAAGAAGTATAGAAAATTACCTGGAATAATATTCACAGAAGAATTTAGTAAGTTGTCAGAATATCATTCCTGAAGAGTTGCCTCCTCTGATGGCTTTGCTTGCTAGCATGCAAATCTTTGCAGACAATGTCTGTGCTATCCCTTTTTGGTGTGCTTCTTCATTTTCCCATGCCTTGTAACCAGTGAAAACTGTAGGACATGACAAGACAAAAAGAGTAATTTTATGTATATAACCATTGAACTAATATAGAGAAACAATGAAGACACTATTGCACTGATGGAGGAAGGTCATTGGTTAAGTAATAAAGAAACTGCTTGGCCTCATAGGTTAAAACATAGGTGGGAGGAGTAAACAGAACAGAATGCTGGGAGGAAGAGGAAGTGAGCTCAGACTCGACAGCTCTGCTCTCTGGAGCAGAGACGCCATGCTCCTCTCTCCCGGGCAGACACACGCGATGAAGCTCTGACCCAGGATGGACGTAGGCTAGAATCTCCCTGGTAAGCCACCTCATGGGCTACACAGATGATTAGAAATGGGCTAAATTAATATGTGAGAATTAGCCTAGAAGAGGCTAGATAGAAATGGGCCAAGCAGTGTTTAAATGAATACAGTTTGTGTGTTGTTATTTCGGGCATAAGCTAGCAGGTGGCCGGGGTGCCTGGGACGCAGCCCCGCCACTCAAATTACAACATTGCACCTTAACTATTTTAATTTCACAAGAGAAGATACATATGTTTTGAGTATAAAATACCATTGTATTACACCGGGAGGTGATGGTGCATGCCTTTAATCCCAGCACTTGGGAGGCAGAGGCGTGTGGGTTTCTTTGAGTTCCAGGCCAGCCTGGTCTACAAGAGCTAGTTCCAGGACAGGCTCCAAAGCCACAGAGAAACCCTGTCTTGGAAAAAAAAAAACATTGCATTAATCAGTTGATTTATGAATTAAAAGCTTCAGTACTAGAGAAGATTGTCACTGTAAAAAGTATAGAAAACAACAACATCAAGAAAAAAACTTTCGTGTTTGTGCTTTTTTTTGGGAGGGTGGTGGCTCTTCCATTGACAGTTCTATTCCATGCTGTGTTGGTTGGGTTCAGTTATTCATTAAAAGCTAGCATGTCCAAGATGTTTTCACTTGGGTGCCTCTTAACTTCGTTTAGATAGATATAACAGTAGCATCTTGCTGGGTCTCTTAGGGACTATGTGGCCTCTCTCTTCATTCAGAAGTCCATGGCAGCAATACTCTAAAAGGACAGAAGCATTTGTTAATGACTTGGGCCCAGATGGAACCTGGTGTAATTTCTTGCTACATCCTATTGTTCAGAGCCAGTCAGGAGGCCAGCCCCATTGAGAAAGAAGGGACGTAAACTCTTCAGTCTGATGGGAGAAAGGGCATGTTATGATAATAGTTGGTAATATGTTTGAAGATATTCCACTGTAGTAGCTAACACAGAGTAGTACTGATGCCCTAGTGCCCGTGTCCTTTTTGTTTTACACTCAATTGTTATTTTTATCCCCCCCCTTTTATTTTTAAGACAGGGTTTCTCTGTGTGACAATCCTGGCTGTCCCAGAGATCCACCTGCCTCTGCCTCTCAAGTGCTGGGAATAAAGGCATGTGCCATCACCACCCTGCCAATTGTTAAAATTTGTTATTATTTTGTTATTGAAAGGAGGAAAGGGTGTATGCCATTGTGCATGTGTAGAGAACAGAGGCCAACTTTTATACTCACCCTAAGATTGTTAGGTTTGCACTGGAAGCGTGGCAAACACTGAGCCATCTATTCTAGAAAAATCACTTTCTTGCTTTTCATGATACTTAATTCTACATGCTTGACAGGATTTTATTTTCTTAAATCACTTAAGTTTCAATGTAATGTAAAAATGTATTAGACAATTACTTGTCAAACTTTTATGAAAGATGAAAACAGTTTTTTAATGCTAGCCCTAGATTTTGATGATAATGAATATGCTATCACAAATGTATTAGCCAATGCATATCAAGTTGTCTGAATTTCATTGTCTTTTGAGTTTTAAGAATCCAGGCCACTGTGTCATCAGAATCCACAGTATTCAATTTTTAAGTTTTGAATTATAACTAGAAAGAAATTGAGTTTCGAGAGAGCCATTCAAACATTTGTGCTTTGTTGTGGCAAGAATTAAGATAGTGAAGATACATATGTGTTAGTGTGAGTACATGTGTATTTATAGTGACTAATTTTTTAAAAAGGAGTTGGAGGATTATATGATAATAGCTTTAAAATTTTTTAGATTGAAGAAATAGTTTCAGTAGATGGCTGTTAAATATCTTTTGGCAACATCCTAAAACTTTAATGTGTATGACAATTACTTGGTGAACTTGTTAAAGTATAGCCTACTGGACCCCAGACCCAGAGTTTAGGTAGCTCTGCTGTGAGTCTAATAATTTATGTTTTTTTAATAGATGTTTTTGGGTAATGCCAATTCTGCTAGCATAGGGACCACAATTTGGGGACATCTGTTCTGCAATATGATTTTTAATGGCTATTTTATAGTTTCTTATGTAGATATATCATTATTTAGTCAATTTATTCTTAGACAGATAGATTGTATAAATATTTTTTGCTATTGTAAACAGTATTATAATGAGCATTATTATGTACATTTATTAGCATTTGTTTATAGCATATTTCTAGAAATTGAATTACCTGGACAAAGGGGTGACACATTCTTAGGACCTTTAGTATGTAATGCTGAATCATATTCTAGAAGGCCATACTCATTATATTTCTCCTAAAAGAAAAGGAAAAACGTAAGTCAATATTCTATAGTTTTTCAAGGAAATTTCCAGAAAGGACTCGGAATACTATCAAAGTAAGTACATTGATTCATTAAAGTTATTAGATTGTGAAGGCAGTAGTCATTTGTATATAAAATTATAATATATTAAAAATCTGGGGTTGGTGAGATGGCTAAGCTTATAAAAGGTGATTGAGTTTGATTCCAAGGTCCTAAATGGTTGAAGAAGAGAATCAGCTCTCCTTTGACCTCCACACTTAAGCTGTAGCATGTTTATGTGCACACACACATACACAAAATGTAAAAATCTGACTAGTTTATATTTTATTTCTACTTTGAATCTGGAAAATTAGTACTGAGTTACAGCTCTTCATACAAGAAAATCTTCTTCCTGAAATCTCCCATTGTATGCATGGACAGGCTGTTCAGTATTTGTCATCTCAGGGCTGAAATCCCACTGCAGTCTTAGATTTCCTGTTGGTTTTTTGGTGTAGAGATTTGTTGCAATTTACAATAAAATAGTTGCACACTAGCCCAGAATGGATTATAATAAAGGTTTAATTAATAAGGGATGAACTCATAGAAAGTCTTCTGCATGCACTGGGAACTGGAACCCAATCCTAGCAGCCAAGAGGCCCATGCACGCTTTACATCTAAATTTATAGTACATGAGACCATTCCCAACGCGGGCTAGTATCTTTAAGGCTGTTGGCTGAAGGAGTTCCCATACCACCTCCCTCTTTTGTCTAAGTAAGAGAGTTCCAAACCCATTACATAACTGTATACAATAAGAACAAATATTAAGTATAAAAATTAGAATTACAGGGCTGGAGAGATGGCTCAGAGGTTAAGAGCATTGCCTGCTCTTCCAAAGGTCCTGAGTTCAATTCCCA
>NC_022011.1:38504562-38511802 GCF_000317375.1 Microtus ochrogaster | reverse complement strand
CAACCACATGGTGGCTCACAACCATCTGTAATGAGGTCTGGTGCCCTCTTCTGGCCTGCACCACAGACAGAATATTGTATACATGATAAATAAATAAATATTTAAAAAAATTAGAATTACAACCAACACAAACAATGTCAAGCAAGAATCATATGTTTCAATAGTTATCTTATCCTAGGTGTCTAAATTTTATATTAGAAATGGCTTGGATAAGTCATGAAAGGAAAGAAACTGACTATCTAGTTATCAACCCCATCAAAGACCTGAGAAGGGAAATAATATTACTTGAGTAAATAGAAAGTGCAATCAACCAACTTCCAAAAGGTGCAATAAATGATAAAGACAACCTGCTACCTGGGCAGTCTCCCAAAGTCTCATGTACAATGTTGGGGCAACCAACTTTGGCTAAGGCCTAGAGTAACTGACAGACCATTTTCAGAGGCAGGAAAATTTCAAAACCATCTTACTCTGTTTTGGCAAGGTTTGCTAGTCTTTTTGTTTGTATTCTGCTTGACCAGTCCAGACACCATGCATTTTGTCAGTGGTCGAGGCAGGGGAAGTTCTTTGCCCAAAGGCCAGTTTTGCCAAGAAGAAAACAAGCTCCAAGTGGAGTTTCTTCTGTGTCCAACATTCTCTTGGGAATAGATCGGTGATGCCAGGAGCCATTGTGTCTCATGTTAACAGAATCCTAAGTCCCTGGGACTATTTTAAGTCTTGGCTACTATTTACTATCTATGGTTTTATTTAAAAGAATTATTAGATCAGGTGTTATCCTAACATCAAGTCATAGATTGAAAGTGTTTCCTAGCAATCTTTGAAATCATTAAGAGTCCACAATTATCTATCCTAATTCATGCTTTTTGTGTTCTAATTTTTTTAACCCTATTTTATAACCTAGGTAATTGATAGAATCTCCTCTTTCTATTTTTTTCAGGAGCAGTTTGTATTCCCCATTTAGGTAAAACTTTCTTTACTTCTTCAAACATTCTTTCTAAAGTATCTACATTTGAATCAGATAACAAAATGTTATTCATGTAACATTTAACTATAGATTTAGGAAACTGTTTACATATTATTTCCAATGGCCGACTTGCAAAATTTTGGCACAGGGTGGGGCTATTCAGTATTCCCTGTGGGAGGATCCTTCAGTGATATCTCCTAGTAGGCTGATAATCATTATAAGTAGATCCTGTGAAAGCAAAGTTTTCTTTATCCTTTTCTTGTCATGGTATAGTAAAGAAATATTCTTTTAAATCAATAACTATAAGAGGCCATCCTTTAGATGAAATTCCAGATTGTAGAGGGCCCATTGATTGAATTATCTTATTGACAGCTCTTAGATATGTCACCGTTCTCCATTTTCAAGATTTCTTTTTAAGATCAAATACAGGAGAATTCTAAAGACTGATTCATTCTCCTATATGGTGAACATCTAGTTGCTCTTGTACCAGCTGTTCTAAAGTCTGCATTTTCTCTTCTGTTAAAGACCATTGTTTAATCCATGTTGGTTTATTAGTTCACCATTTCAAAGGTAGGGCCACTGGTACCTCTGAAGGCTTGTTAGTTGTTTTGTGGTTTTGTGCAGCCTGAGTGGTTGGTGTTGGTTTTTTATAGTACCTTATAATATCCTTCCCAGAAACAAGAGTTGTTTATGTTTCATTTCTGAGGCTGCAGAAATGTTAATCTGGGTATTTCATTGCTGTAGCAGATCACAACCCTATAGATTCACTGCTATAATAGACACACAATGCCCGCAGCCTTCCTCTCTGTCCTTTTGTGCCTATGTATTCAACCCATCTCATGCTTTGCCTTACTTGAGATAGGGTTCCAATTCTTAGGAATTGAACATCTGCATCTCCAAGAGCCCAATTTGGAAGCTAAGATTCTGGAGTAATAATAGTCACATCCACACCCATGTGCAGTAATTCTTCAATTACAATGTTACTTATTCATATAAAGATATTCTATATCCTAACTTATCATAACTTTTTAGTAGATTTTAGTTGTCAATTTCAACAGTATGAATCCTTTCAGACAATCTCTTAGTACCCTTTTGTTTGTAAGGTTTCAAAACCCATTGACATGGGTTGAATTTTGTCTATCAAATTAATATTATCCTTTTCAGTGGTATTTTTCAGCTAATTTCTTATCAGTCTGTAAAGACTGTATCATTTCTAAAAGTGTCTCATTTTTGACTCAGTTATAAAATTGTTTTTAAGTCACATGATAACAAAAATGGATGTACTAGGAATGCCATATAGTCCTTGCAGAATTCCATCCATAGTAGAAACATAAACTCATGGATTGTGATATTTTCTGTCATTATACAATTTTCAAATTTATTTATTTATTAATAAAACAAACTTACCTTTGTTATAGTTTTTAAGAAAATTATCATAGGTGTAATAATCTTTAATGGTCAGCAAATTTTGTGGTTGCAGGCACGTGGCAGGGAGATGTGACCAGCAGCCACATGAACAGTCCTGATGCAGTTCCATGGTGGTGGCGGTGGCTTAAATACTTATAAATATACTAACAAATTAAGAGCAATTAAATCAGTTCTGTCAAGGAACCCAGAACTCATGAGCCATGAATGCAAACCAGAAACTCCTGTGCTCCCAGAGTAGTAGGCAGTGAAATCTGCATGGTTGGACCACCGGAAATTGCCAATTCGCTGTGCAGTGCTCCATTCAAATGGTTTGCAGCAGCATGCCAAATGGGTAACTTAGCTGTGGAGGGGTAGTTCAGCTGTGTAGGTATTCTAGTAGGTGTGAACTCTAGCCAGGTGGGTGCCAATCTGTTGCAGTTTGCAATAAAATAGTCTTACATTAGTCCAGAATGGAGTATAATAAAGGTTTATTTGTTAGAAGGACTGAACTCAAAAAAAGGCTAGCAATCGCAGTCCTCTGTCTGTGCTAGGAAGGGGAACTGAGTCTAGCAGCCAGGAGTCACACTATGCATGCTTTACGTCTGAATTTATAGTACATGAGACCATCCCCAAAGTGGGCCAGTATCTTAAAGGCTATTGGCTGAAGGACTTCCCACAGCAGAGCTTAATTTTTCATAGCAGTGCGGTTCTAGGGAAGGTGATAGCAACTCCTAATCACAAGGGACAAAGGCTGGGCATAAATCGTCCTGAAACTTGGTATGTGACATTGGAGAGCATCTCATCTTTAAGATGTCAGTGTTGTTATCTCTGTGATGATCATAGTAAATTGGAGTATAAAGTGAAGTTGGATAATCCTGGGTACATGACTGTTTTCTTGCTGGAGCCCATGCAGTTCTGCTAAGAGTGGTCTGCTCCTTTCAGCTTTGAGAAAGGACCCCAGTAATGATTAGTTAGCTATCTGTTGTCTCATGCTAAGATAAGAACTACGACCAAGGTATAACTTAGGGTAGTTTGCTCGCCTTGCATGTATTAGGCCCTGAGTTTGACCTGCCTAGTAACACAATACAAAACAAAAATGCTTCTTCTTGTCTTGATGTGCTCACTCTGTTCCCTTCACCTTTCTACTGGGTATTGTGAGAGTTCCATGAATTCCAAAGCACCCTTTCAAAACTATAAAAGTGCTTTTGCAAACTCAAAATTATACAATATTTGACTGTGCCAAGAGTCTGTTGAGCCAGGTATGGTAGACGCATTTTTAATCCCAGCACACAGAGGCAGTAATAGATTTCTGTGAATTAGAGAGAGAGGGGCGGGGGGGGGGAGTTAGAGACAGACAGAAAGAGAGACAGAGAGGGAATCTATTAAAATAAATCACTAAGTGGCCTCAAAGGATAGTGTTGGAGGCCAGATAATATTTTTTGCTCCAATTTGTTTTCTGATATTTGTGAACTCAAATGTTTTCAAACAGTTTTAGTTTTTAGAAGGATATCATAAAATTTGTAAAACAGTATTTCTGTGGCATTTAACTTTTTTGGCCTGTTTTGACTGGGGTAGGAGGAGCTTGGGGTAGATGAAATTTGGACTCCAGAGTCATATGAACTTTGAATTTAGTCTTAGTTTTGTTTCTTCATAGCTGGGTATCTACGGAGAAAACAGCCTTTAAGCTGGGTCTCTGAAGGTCTAAGTTAAGGATGATGGTTGCTAGTGTAGGAGGAGCTATGAAGATGGAAAAGGAATGTTTCTGTATCCCTTGGGTGCCCAGTGCCACAAAGGCCATCTTTGGGAATCTGCTTTTCCCTGTGTTCTAACATTCCGGTTCTTAGGTTGTAGCAGTTTTGGTTTTAGTGTATGTACAGATTGCTACATTGCCCTGAAAGGCTAAATTACAGTTTTGTTTTTGTCTTCTCCCAGTTTAAGGCGGAATATGGTCTGTTGGTGAGTATGATTTAATAAGTTAAAACTACCCCTGCCCCTATCTCTCTCTCTCTCTCTCTCTCTCTCTCTCTCTCTCTCTCTCTCTCTCTCTCTGTCTCTTTCTCTTTTTGGAGTTAAGGGAGGGGACGGTGTAATAGAATTCATTCCTGATCTGCAGAAAGAATAAAGACTGTTTGCTGTGACTGACTTTTTGATCATTTCCTAAGTGTGTCTGTGCAGTGTGCTACAGTTGTTCATAGTTACATTGAGACAACGGTGTGGTCACATGTGCTTAGAGGGTTGGTGTTATACTTTACATATTTGCTGATTACCTAGTTAGGAATCCTGCTTCTGCTGGTCAATGGTTCTTGATGGTTTTTAACAGAAGGTGCATCTTTAGCCAGTACTTAGATTGTATAAAATCAGTTGCTTTGACACTGCAGGAGAGCAAATTATATATTGAAGGAATATTTTTAAACAATATAGCTGCTTGTATTTTTGTTATTAAGGTACTGTTTTATTTCCACCCTCACTTAGATTATGATTTAATTTCCTGCCTAGCCATAACCCACCCCTTTTTTGTAGTGGGAGTTGGTTTTTATAGGTTAAATTGTTTTTAGTTTTAATTTAAATGAGGACTGTTAGCATTAGGAATTACTTTAAGGAGCTTTAATATGTTTACTTTCAGTACAGTTGCATCATTGTTAGATCCACAAAACAATCATTCAGTGAATAATATGTAATTGATCAATTTTTAAAGTATGCTATTGGTATTGATGTTATACCAGGTATTCCATCATTAGCTTGTCTTTATTTATTTATTTTTAAAGGTGGCATTACTTTACCACAGTAAAGTAGTGCACATTGTTCTGATAACAAGGAAGTAATTGTCTAAGATTTGATTGTTTGAATTGTGTGAATTAGAGAGTGGTGGTTTTTTTTTCTTTTTTTCTTTTTTCTTTTTAGCATGACACTTTGGGAACTGCTGCTTGGTTAGGATACTTTTGTTCCAAAAATCTCTCTGAGTCAGTTTCTATTAAGAGTAAACCGTGTCAACCTGTGTAACAATGAAAATATTTTAACAATACAATATTGTGTTATTGTATGGCTTTGAGGAAAGCCTCATACTGTGTCTAATTGGATTTATTATGCTTAATGAAGTTTTGAAACCAAAGAGTACCTTTTCTTGTTTACTAGACCATTGAGTTTACATTCTTTAGTGTATGTAAAATATAAGGTATGCAAAGTGCTGAAAATTTGCAGCCTTGGAGATAATTATACAGTAGTTGCCCTATACCATTTTCAGAGAATACTGTTAAAAATGATACTCTCTATGAGTTAGGTTCCAATAAATGCCTGGAGAAGGAAGGGGTAAAAAATAGTAAATTAAAGCTTGCTTTCATTAATAATCACTATGAATTTTTATAATAGAACTGATCGTAGTAAATTTATTTGGTAAATTATCAATGTTCGTGTCATGAAGCCCCTTAAGATTGCTTGATAGGGTCATATTCAGAAGCATATCATTAATTTAAAATGCTGTGCTATTTCTTTTTTTAAGAGAACAAAGAATTGGAATTTAGCTGCTTGATACTAGTTATGTTATGTAAATTATCGTAAATGTAGCACTCTATAAAAAAGTTTTATAGAGTACTCACACAGGATTCCTATCATGAATCATGATGTATTTTCTATTGGCTTGTGCAAATGTATCTCAGAGTTCAGTTCAGTAGTGACCCCAGTGGTACCTGTGGGACACTTCTTTCCCTACCACTGAGGCTGTTAGGAGAAGCATGCACCAGGTGGTCCTTTCTAACTTTGTAAAGCCTGGAAAGCTGGTATATGGGTTGGTAAATTTTGAGGGCTAGGTGAAAATTTTGTTTTGTGTGATTGTGAAACCTGGTATTTGATAGATGCAAGAAAAATTTGTGCTGCTTAGTGCACAAAGGCCACGAGAGAGTGTCAGGTTCTCTGGGTCTGGTGCTACAGAGGTTGTGAATTGCCATGTGGGTGCTGAGAAACAAACCGTGGTCCTCTAGAAGAACAGCCAGTGCGTGTAACTTCCGAGCCATCTCTTAGCTCATGGTAGTAACAGTTTTACATCAGAATGATTAAGGTCTTTCTATGATGTGAAAGCATGAGAAAAGGGGTAGAGGTCTTCAAAATTTTGTTGTTGTTTTGTTTTGAGACAAGGTCTCAGTATGTAGCCCTAGATGGCCTGGAACTTACTATGTAGAGCAGGCTGTTCTGAAACTTAGAGAGGTGTACATGCCTCTGCCTACTGAGTACTGAGATTAAAGGTATGGGCCATCTGGCTAACTGAAAATTTTAATGTGGATTTCTATTTTTCAATAATTCCAGTGGACATATATCCAGCAGCAGTGAAAGCAGGCACTGGCAACTAACAACTATCTGTAGCACCAGTCCCAAGGGACCTGACACTCTCTTCTGGCCTCTGCACCAGGTATGCATGTGATGCACAGATATGCATACAGACAAAAACATCAATACACATACAATAAATGAATAATTTTTTAGATTGTCACTAACAGTTTAAAATCTTAAGTGAAGCCATTATAAAGATATTTGTACATCCATATTAATACCTGTTTTATATACAACAGGCAAAAAGAAATTAACCCAAGGGTCTATTAATGGGATGGGAAGCAGACAGTGTGCCTAATAGATGCACGGTAGTGTTCATTTTAAAGGAAAGATATCAATACCTATATTATAACACAGATCTTGAAGTCATTAGACCACATTAAACAAAACAGTTACAGGCTGGAGAGATGGCTCAGCGGTTAAGAGCATTGCCTGCTCTTCCAAAGGTCCTGAGTTCAATTCCCAGCAACCATGTGGTGGCTCACAACCATCTGTAATGAGGTCTGGTGCCCTCTTCTGGCCTGCAGGCATACACACAGACAGAATATTGTA
>NC_022011.1:38482203-38504042 GCF_000317375.1 Microtus ochrogaster | reverse complement strand
AAAAAAAAACTTACAGTGTGGATATAGGTATCATTTTTCTTACAGGATAGCTAAGGGCAGGCAACTGGTTTCACAGGGACAGAGAATTCGCCAAGAAGAAATTTGTTCCACTTTGATTTTTGGACATGATTTCACTAGCTGGCTTGGCTGAACTGGAGCTTTTTTTTTTTTTTTTTTTAATCTATTTTTTGTATGCAGTGTTAGTTTCCATGTCTGCCTACATGCCAGAAGAGGGCATCAGACCTTATTATAGCTAGCTGTAACCCACTGTGTGGGTTGCTGGGAATTGAACTCAGGGCCTCTGGAAGAACAGTCAGTGTTCTTAACGTCTGAGCCATCTCTCCAGCCCCTGGACTGCAGCTTTTAGTAGAGCCAAGCTGACCTTAAACTCTTGATCCTTCTTCCCTAGCCTCCTGAGTGCTTGGATTGCAGGTGAGTCACTATGCCAAGAAAATCCTGGTGACAGCTCTGCTCACAGAGGATAAGGGTTCTTTTTTTTTTTTTTTCTTCTTCTTTGTGTGCCTCAGTTTGGGCCAGTCTTTTGGTTTTTTTAGTGTTCTTTAGGGTTCCTTGGAAATATTTTCTTGAACAGGATCCTCCCCCCTCTCTTCCCCTCGCCCATGGTCTTATTCTTTTTAGCAGAGAGTTTTCTCATTGGTGATACAAGAGTAATCTCTAACTTTAAAAATTCTTTAATTTTTAATCATGAAATTCATCTCTTAAATATTGTGTTTGTTAGAACTGAATGCTAATTACTTTGGAATCATTTTTATATCCTGAACTTGGCAAAGGACTCTAAGTAGAGGAATTGGAAAGTTCTCATTTATAATCTGCTAAGACCTATTTCATGACAACATGTTGTAGTTATTTGTCCAGATGTATTCTTATTGTTGAGTCATAATAATGATGAGAAGACAAAACGACAAGGGGATGTAAATAAATAAAGCCAAAAAGAAAGCCAGTGCTGGATTCTTTGGTGTCTGATGGCCCAGGCTGAATCCTGCCTGTGTTACTTAACTGTTGATTTACCACTAGTTGAGCCTCACAGTTTATAAAATGTCTGTCAGTCTGTCTATCTGTGTTTTTTTAAAACCTGATAGGGTTGCTTTGATTAAACAAGGTCGGTTAAACTGCTCGTGGTGATGGTTTGTGTACCTGGGCACCTAGTAAGTGGTAGCTAGTAGTGCTTTAATTGTTATGCAAATGTTGTGAGTGGGATTCAGCTTCTAAAACTGAGTTTGCAAACTTAGAAAGCAAAGAAATGAGCAGAAAGGGCCTTCAGTTTATACAGATTCACCTCAGGGGTTCTGAAAATCAGGGGAGTCCCAAGTGCATGATGTTTACAGATCATTAGCAAACAGATGCCAGGAGGCAAAGAAATGGTAGCTTAGGGATCTGCAACGAAAGACAACATAGAAAAATCAGTTTCTAGTAGAGTTATAGTATTCTAGGTAAGTGATAGAAGGCAACGGGAACATTTTAATTGGGTTTATAAAAGTTTACTTCAGGAACACTCCTATTTCCAATTTGAGGTACACCTATATGTCTATAGTCATCTCATTCATAGTGCTTGCTTATTTCTCTTTTGGGGTTAGCAATATCCCAGCAATTAATATTTATTTTATTCTTACCACATGCCAGCATGATCTTAGAAAGCCTATGGCAGTCAAAAACTTTTCTTCAATTGGATGTTTTGAAATAGGCCTTTTTTTTTATTTTTTAAATCCACTTGAAGAGACAGGCCATTTAATTAGCTTCCTTCCCTTCCTTCCTTCCTTCCTTCCTTCCTTCCTTCCTTCCTTCCTTCCTTCCTTCCTTCCTTCCTTTCTTTCTTTCCTCTATTTGTTGATTATTTGTAACAGGAAAGACTTTTGTGGGAAACAAGCTAAGGAAAACATGGGACCTAACTCCACCAAATATTTTGGCTCTGTTCTGTGTTCTGTTAAGAATGCAGGTATAGCATCATGGGCTTGACTGTCAGTCTAAAGCTACATTTCCCCTGCCTCTCTTGCAGGAAGCCTTTGCCTCTTTTGGACAAGGCTCCATGTCCCTAGGGTAATCCCTGCTTTAGTGCTTGGTGGACTCCAAGGTAGCTGCTTTTTAAGCATTGTGTTCTCCAGTTATGCTCTATTAAACTTGAACTCCTTAGGGGGCTTGTTCATCACCTGGCCTGGACATCGAGTATTTGTACTACAAATGCATACTGGTTTTTAAATGTTGGACAAGTTAGTAAAATTCTAGGCAACCTTATTGCTTTCTTTATAATAAAACTGACATGATAATCACTGAGGAAAACTTTATTATGAAAGTGAAAAACAGAAATTTTGTGTAGCATGCCTGTCACAGTGCTGCTGATGTTTTGCAGGTACTCTTATCAGTAGTTTTGAGTAGATAGTTTTCTCTTTCCCCTACATAATTACAGATGTTATATGGCTATAAAGACCATATGTAGTAATGTCACCTTTAGAATAGAAAAGGCACAGCTGTAATTTAAGTCTAAAGTAGTTACATAAATATAAGATGTAACATTTCTGCTACTTGTTTAAACAATTGAATAAGACTGAGATTGTTTGCGCGGTGGTAGAGCACTTGTTTGCATGCGGGAGGCCCCAGATTTTATTCCCAGGACTTTAGAAAACAGCATCAAGATAAGATAAATTGTAACTCACAGAAAACTTTCATGAAACTGAGATAACTAATTAAAAGGTGATATTCATCTTTATGTGTTAATTGACCAATTTGATAGATCTAAGAAATTAGTTTCAAATCCCAAACTAAGTAAAAAGAAACCATAACAATTTAAATTTAAATGCCTAGCTTGAAATCTGGGGTATATTAGGGGACAACCTTAAGTGAGAACATCACTTTGGGTGTATGAGGTATAAATTCGGTTAAGGAACAACCGAATTTTAATTTATTTTAATTTATCAGTAAGTGATGACATTTTCTGGTTAAAATAGTCCATCATTTTCCAGAAGGCAAGATGAATTTTCTAGACTTTCTCTATGATGTCAAAGGACTCATTATTTGCAGAACAGCTGATGCATTTAGGCCTTGTTGATTCACTTAATTGGTAACTGTACTACATTCATAACTCCAGCAGCTGAAAACAATAGGTCATTGTCTGCTGTTTATGCATTACTAGCCATGTCAGACCAGGGTATGTCTGAAGAGCAGACTATGTAAGTCTGAGGAGGAGTCGGCCAGCACCTGAATGCTCTATTGCTTACCACACTGAGGTGGGTTTTCTGTCCTTCATTGAAAAACACTATTTGTGTTTTTATTATAGATGTTAGTGGCCAACTGTGTTGTGTCTATGTTATCAGTCTGGCTGCTATGAAATAGTATGAAATTGGTTTGAAATTTTAGTGTTGGGAGGAAGTGCTAGAACTGAGTCATGGTTTAAAATCTACTCAATGTTTTTATGTGTTCAGTTTTCATGTTTCAAGGCAGTATGTGTATTCATGCAATAGATTTTTTTTTCTAGGTGATAAGTTCCAAATAAAGGTTCATTTGAAGAAATTAGAAATATTGCTCTTCTAATTAGTGGGCTATTTATACTCTTCTGAGATTTCAGGAGCAAATTTCAATTTTAGGATTAGTAATTTTTAACTTAAAACATAAAAATACGACAAACTCTTGTTTCATTGTCAAGGAAAGGAGTACTACTTTTAAAACTAGGTAAAATATTTGAAGCATTTCTTTTCAAATGTGAAATTTTTAATAGGTAAGATTTAACTGTGATAGAAATGAGTGCCTTGATAGAATGATTATGTTCACTTAAAATGCTAAACCACCAATTTGAGTATTTTGTGGTTATAAAGTAAACATAGCTGAATTTTTGTAGTGTGTTTTTTTCATGTGTTTAATGAGAATATCTGTCCTTGAAGCTTTTTATTTAGCTCAGTCTAGTTTGTAATCTCATCCTCAGGAAACTTTATTATACAAAGAATTAACATCTTGAAGTAAAGTTCACTTCTAACTATGTTTAGAGAAAGAGTGAGATGACCCTCAAAAGGTCACAGTTCTTGGGCTATTTACTTAGCCTACAGTTTTGGTGTATAAAATTGGAAAATGCCATTAAGGTAAGAACATTGAAGTGTATGATTATCCTATTTGCAGCATATTCCCATCTTCTCATCTGGAAAATTAAATCTGATTACAGCTTCACTTAGCATTTATGGCTGTAGGAAAGGGAGATAGTGTCTTAAACTCCATGAAATCGAGCAATTAGATATGTGCCGATAGCTGATGTTTAAAGCTTTTATTTTAAAGGACAGGCCTTTAAAATTGTGAAATCCAAAGGTGTTTAGTATTTTGTCTTTTATTTCCTGAAACATCCTAGAGACAAAGGTTGGATAGGTTCAGTAGGCGTTAAATCTAACGTTTTCTGCCTTGATCTCTAGTATTTTAAAAGTGAAAGCAGTATAGGCTCTCAAGTGAACTGCCACATGGGTAGCTTCTTTTAAGAGTCTCCCAGAGAGCAGCAGTTATGGAAGTTGGTGACATTTAGTTAGTATACAGTTATAGCATATTTCATACAAAATAAAGTCAGCATACTTTTCAATAATCAACTAGAAAATATGCCATGCATTTCTCTTTGAATGTAGTCAGTCATGGGTAAGGGAGAGAGAACCAGAAATAATTTGAAATGATGTGTGTGTGAGGGTGTGTGTTTACCTAGTAGTTACCAATGTGCAAACGAGACTTCATACATAACCATGGTACTTTTATAATTTTTTTTTTGTATTTCTCTTGTAAAAAAACTCTCTACCAGGTTTTCTAGGAACTTAAAGCCTAAGGCAAATGCAAGGATTTTGGAGCTGTATAAAATAAGTTATAGCCCCTTTCCAGTGAGCCTTGCCCAAACTCTTATTCTATTAATTAAGCATCCTGTGGCGACTTGCTATGTCTTATTAAATATTTAAAAGTATGTATAGTTGGAGACTAGAAAACATGGGTTATTGAGACTAAAGAAAGCCAGCCTTTCTTTCTGGAGTTCACAGCACAGCAATGTTCTCTGCTGGAATGAGATTGTACCGCCTAGAATCCTACACTGTGACAATTTTGCCTTGTGGCCCTTAGGAGAAGTAGTGTTGTGAGGACGGACTTGTAGATGGTCATGCTGCCAGGAGAAGGCAGTGTCCTTCTTCACACTGATGTGACATGGAGCTTTGTCCAGAAAGACATAATCTGATGATCCATATTGTTGACAAGGTATTTTAAATACAGATTTTTTTTTAATTGAAAAATGTTTTCCTGTTGGATGTGATGATGCTTGCCTTTGATCCCACCACTCAGAGGATTTCTATGATTTTGAGGTCAGCCTGGTTTACATTGTGAGTTGCAGGACAGCTTGGAACCTTATCTAAAAATGACAGCAACAAAAGAAAAGTGTTTACCTGGGAAATGACATAATTGATTTTTAAATTTGAATCAGAAGAAAGTTGCCAGGACAGGAGGTTAAAAAAAAAAAAGACTATCTTGTTATATGTCCTTAATTTTCTGTCTGAGAGACAGTTCTCAGGGAAAAGCCTGACACGCACGGCCACCTGCCTTAGCACATTGCTAGCTTGTGCTCATCCACTGTGGCACTCTGATCTGCAGATTGATTTTGCCTTCAAAGTTGGTGACACTGCATTTGGTGATGAGCTTCTGAATGAAAAGGTGTTTTGGGACATAAGAAGTTACACCACTTAAGGATGGATTAAAAAACGAATATGTAAATATCAGACTGATGCTAATTTCCAGTGTACATTATTTTCCATATAGAACATTTCATAAAATGCTCCCAGACCATTTAAAACTCAAAGAAATGCAGCTGATGCAATGAAATACATAGAGTACTTGTAAAAACATACAGACGTGCAAGTGGATTGCTGCCAGACAGAAATTTAAAGGCGATTTGCTTAATTGCAGGGTGCTATGTTTTGTATGTACCATGCTGAAGCTGTTAGTAAGGAGGGTGCTGTGCTGCTTGAGAAAATGGATTGTCTTTGGACCTTTTTAACTCACATGTTTCCAATGTCAGTATTTTGGTGGCATCATGGCAATCCTGATCAATTCAATGTGAAAAAAGATTACAGCTTCTTGTACAAAATAGATGTTTTAAGACAATTCAAATAAATTGTTTGCAATCTCTGTCTTAAGTTTTACAAAATAGCTTTCATAGTTTTATGGACTATCAGACTGAATCTTTGAATTAATTGAATGGAACTTTATAGATTAGACTTCGTCTTAAAAAGCATTGCCTTAAAAAAAAAGTAATGTTTTAGTGAATGTTAAGAACTCATGAAATTTGCTTTTTGTAAACCTCTGAGACTGTAAAGAAAACCAAGCAAAAGTCTCATGCTTGAACTGTAGTAAACAATAGTGAATGTTTTGTCCTGGAACATTGTTCTGTTAAAATCTGAGACTCTCCTTGGGCGTTTATGCTGCCAATGACTGAAGCGATGTTTACTGTAATGTAGTTGGGGTAGCCTTTTTACTGGCTGGCATACTCATCTTTACTTTCAGTGTTTCAAACTGGATTAATCTCTTCCATCTATTTTCTTAATTCTGCTATATTGTATATATAAAAAAATATTGAAAATATGTTTTAAAGCAATGGGTTTTTATTACTCTGGTTTCTTATTAATAGAAGTTTAAAAAAGAGATTTAAAACTTTGTTCCACATAATAACAAGAAAGTTTGAAGAATAAACCACAAATTTTGATTTCTAGCATTTATCTCTTCACAAGATGGTGGCACAAAAATAAGACCCATGTTGTTTATTTCTGCTGGTACTTTGTAATTCCCAGGAAGCAAAAACTATTGCAAGATAGAAGGCGTGCTATTAAGACTCCAGTATGAAGTCATGTATATGACTTTTTTTTCTGGTTAAAGAGTATGTTGATCACATGGCATTTGGGAGAAAAGGAGCAAGTTGTGAGTGATTCTGGCTTTCCCACCGTCTGCTTCATTGTGCCTCTCAGTATCTTAGAGATGCTACTTTTGAGTTTGTTTCTAGACTAAAATATCAGATAATTTTATATGTTTCAGGAATGATAGTCACTGTGCTTTTTTAGCTTTGCTACCCACCGGGTTTGTTAGGCTGTCTGTCATACCTTGCTACTAACTTTTCTTTGTTTGGCCCCATAAAGTTTGAACATGTGTGGATCTGAAATGCTCTGACATCAGATGTTGCCATTTTGGCTTAAGAATGTTTAGCTCATGAAATCATTGTAAATATTTCTGAAATATGAAAACCTCACAAATCTTTAACACTCGGTCCCAAGCATTTTGGATAAAAGAGGTACTATCCCTATCTTGGATAAAAGAGGTACTATCCCTATCTTGGATAAAAGAGGTACTATCCCTATCTTGCCTGCCAGTTATTGCCTTCTGGCCACTTGTCTCAGGAGAGGAGAGTCCTTGTATAGTTCAAGCCAGCAGGCCAAAGACAGGCAACACCTTTTCTCTCTGGCTCAGAAGGGTGGCCCTCAGTGGTGCTGCAGAGAGAGCATTACTCTAGAACTCCCCAGGTCTCAATCTAGACACATCATTAGTCACTTCTCGGAAGGTGAAGGTAAAGAGAGAAGGTGATTTCCACTTGTCTTTTTTTTAAAATTTATTTTATTATTTCTTTTAAGATTATATTTGGTTACATCATTTCCTCATTCCCTTTCCTTCCTCCAAATTCTCCCATATATCTTTTCTTGATCTCTTTCAAATTCATGGTTGTTGTATGCATATGTGGATATGAATATACATGCATATTCCTGATTATACCTGCTCAGTCTGTACAATGTTACCTGTTTGTGTGTTTTCAGGCTTACCCTTTAGCACTGCATAACCAGTTGCTGTGCTCTTCCCTGTGGAAGATCATTTATCCCACTCGCAGTGTTCTTTAGTCATGTGCAATTCTTTGTGTAGGATTGAGGCTTTGTGGTTTTCCCCCATCCACTTTGTCATGTCTACGGTTGTTGTCTGTGCTTAGCTCATGTTTAGGTAATCATTTTGGTGAGACTGTTTGAGTGTAATTACTAGGAGACTGTCTCACAACTCCTTCATTCTCTGGATATTGCAATCTTTCTGCCCCTTCTCTACAATGTTCCTTTAGTCTTAGGTGTGGGAGTTGTTTCCAGTGGGACTGGGACCCACAACTGCATTTTGATTGGTTGTGGTTTTCCATAATAGTAGCCATCTGTTGGAAAGCTAAGCACAAAACACCCAAAGAACCAAAAATGATCTTTATTATGTATCACCTCTATGGGAAACAATATTTTTGGTATTTGTGAATATTTCTGTTCTTTGGAATAATCTTAGATTTTAAAAATAGTGTCCAATTGCTTTCATGATTTTTAAACAGATATTTCAAAAACTTAAAGGAAGTAAATGTGGTTCCCTCACCTATTTTTGGTCTGTTTTACTGAAGACTTGAAATTGTGACGTGAAAGATTCGAACCTTTATGAGGATTCATGTTCACAGAGAAGTCAGTTGATGGTTTAGTGTAGCTGTTAAAGACACATAAGAAAAACAAGCACTGTACCGTGAAATACTGTTAGAAGGAAACTTTTTTTTTTTTTTGCATTGATACATGATTTCCCAAATACATGGTATTCTGACCCTTCACCTCCGCAGCATTATCTCTGAGGAGCCAAATCTTTTTTTTAATTGAAAAGATTGCATGCTTTCCTATTGGTTGTAGTTGGAGTTTTGTTTTGTTTTTTTTTTTACTTAGAACATGTCTATATTGACTTATAGATATAACATTATCTTGCAATTATGATTTAAAAATGAAGTGACCCCCCCATACTACAGAGGTGATCAGAAAAGCTGTTTTCACCTTTGTATTTTTATAGTTTCTATACAAATCTAATTATATCAAGGTAAGAATCATTTCATATAATACTTGATTTTTTTTTTTAAACTAACGAACTAGACCAAAAGTACTGGTTTGCTTTGAAGACTTCCTTTAGTTGTAGCTTTGTTTTCATAAGCACTTGGGGAACGCTATGTTTTATTTTCCAAAGTGCTGACTTTTACATTTGTTCCTTGAAAGAATTTCACCCTTGCTGTCCCTTTCTCCCTGGTCTGTGTCTGGTACTTAGGCTGATCAGGCCAACATTCGTAATGATGAAAAAAGGCTGCTGATTAGAGAAGAAAAGTCAAGCAGGTTTAAGACTCATTTTCTTTGGAAAAGTATATTGAGGGCAGCTTGCAGCTGGCAAGATTTTCATATTAGGTAATAGTTCTAAAGTTAACAGTAGCATCAGGCCTTTAAATCTTTTCTTTTTTGTATTTCTGGAGGAGGGCAATGGGAGTGCCTTGCTGAGGCCTTCCTTGTGCTCATCAACATAGCAGCCTCAGCTGCCCCCTTGGATCCCCTGCCAGGGCTGCTATCATCTTCTGATCAAATATTAATGTGTGATCCTCTGCTTGCTCACTAATCCAAAGCCAATTAATATTATCTGTCAATTATTTACAGATCCTGAGGTGCAGAGGCAATTCCCAGAGGACTACAGTGACCAGGTTTGGAATGCGTAATTAATTTTTTACATGACAAAATTTATTTCAGAGTTGTTCAACATATTATTACTGTTCTCTTTACTGAAAAAGATAAATGAAATTTAGAAAGGAATAGAAGTGGTAATTAGGAACCAAAGACAAAATATAAAGCACAGTGAAGTAGGATTGAAAATATTAATGCTAAATTTGGAGTGTTTCCTCCAGAGGGCTATGCACAACAACTAAGCAAGAGATTCCACTTTAGGTGCGTCATTGCCTGTGGGTCAGTAGGAAATTCTTTCTGAGATGCCTGTGAACTGAAGATTTTTTTTAAATATTCTTTTTAAGGAGTCAAGTAGTCTGACCAAAAAGGGAAGGAGCCTTATAACATTATCATGGAATTTGCAGTGCAGGTGATGCTGCTGTTGTCACCTTGGAGTAAAGCAGGTACTTTCAGGGAGGAGTGCTAAGACTGCTTGGGTAGTCCCATCATCTTTCAAATTTCCAGCACTCCATGAACAATGGCACAACATTGTTGAAGTTCTCATGTCAGTCTACTCTATAGTTGGTTCCAGGCTATATGTTGAGACTCCATTTTCTACCCCAAGGAATATTGAAGATACTTTGTAGCTTTATTTGACTCATTACATTTTTAGTTTAAGTTTTCAGTTTGCATAGTTTTTAAATAATAAAAAAGCATCTTTATAACAATGCTATTACTCTTTATCTTTGACAACTTTATCAAACCTTTCACACATGGAATACAGTGCACAAAGCATGTTCCTGATGCATTCATTCAGAGTTTTTTGTTACAAGTCCTTGAGTAAGGGTAAATATAATGAAAAAAAACATGCAGGGCAGTGGTAGCATCTTTGTATTGTGGCCTGTCATAGAGAAAGTTAGGAGTCTAATATGTCTTTTTGAAACAGGGTTGACAGTGTGTCCAGCAATACAAAATAAGCAGTGTAATGACATGCTTTGTAACAAGGTGTTAGGATATAAGAATCTTGAACAGTTGCTCTGGTTTGCTTTGTGTTGACCCCAAGATTAAAATAAGATTTAAAAATAAATTTAAATCTTACCTTACTTATCATTGTCATTTCCTAGTTGGGTTAATTTTTATCATGTTTTAAGTTGCTATGAGATTTAGTCCTTTCAATTAAACAATATAATCCAAAGATTATATGATTTTAAGAAAATTACTGAACATATTTCTTTAAGTAATATCTATAGGATGAAAAACTGTTGCTCATAATTTACTGATGGTCATAGCTCTTAAATCTTTTTAAGTAGATAAATAACCTTTGTGATCCGTTGACCTGAATAATCTAGGGAGGTGCAGTTCTTTAGGAGAAAACTTAGAACAGCATGGTTACCATCTGGGTCTAGACCTTTAAACAGAGGTCTCTACTAATGCCAAAACAGAGACATGAGTTTTATAGTACATAACTTTAGAAACTGCATAGGTAAGAAGTTTGTAATAAAGCTCTAGAAAGTAGAGCTAAGGCAAAAATAAAATTTAAGAAGCATAAAGAAAATATAAACCATTCTGATATTTTATTACTCAGAAGAAACTGCTGGAACAATCTGGAGTTTTAGTATCTGTGTTCTTTTCTTCCCAGTACATGTGTGTATTCATGTGTTTGAGGAGGGTGTGTGTACATGTATATGTGTAACCACAGAAAAATCTAGACAGTTTTATGCACTCTCATTGCATGTGGAGTCCAGTTGTTTAATGTGATGTTAACTGTGTAGTGAATTTAGTCGTTTACTTTTGTCAGTAGATGGCCTTACATACATTTTCTCTGTCAAAGTTGGAATGATTAAAATTATAGTAGGTAGTTATGAAATAGCAGCTGTAGTTATTGTAAAGTTGTTCACAGGATAGAGGTATTTGTTTCTTTGTTTGGAGGAGTGACACAGTGCTGAAATTTGAGAACCAGACTTTGGGCTCAAGGCAAACCTATCAGAATGTATACAATACAGTCTTATTTAGCATCTCCTCAAACTTAAGATATATAATTTTTGTTCTTGATCCCAAACAACTCAGGAAATGAGACATGAAAGATCTACTTGATTTTTTAAGATATTTTTCCAACTTCCAAAAATGTACTTGAGAATCATACCTACTATGAAAGAGGATGAAAAATGCTTATTTTTTAATTGCTGCTTAAAATCATTTTTATTCTGATTTCATAGGCTTTTTTCACATTGTCATTTGTTTGAATAAACCAGATTATCTGTCTCTCCCAGATATATATTTCCTGTATACCATTATAAGAGATTCTTAGGAATATTTCTATTTTGTGTAAGCATTAAGTATAGTATTTCAAATATTAAAACATTTATGATGTGGTCCTTAAGGAATATTTAAGATATTTCTCCACCCAATATAACACTTATCACTGTGTGGGTGTGAACACCCTGTTCTCTCCCCCATACCCTCTCCGTTCGATTTTCACTCCTCGTTCACCTAAACTGCCAGAGCTTGTTTTTACATATAGTATATTTCCCATGTACCGCACACTTGATCAGAGACACTGGCTGATGCTAGATGTTTTATTCTGTGTGTTCTTTGTACCTTACAGTAAAAGAATCTGTCACAAATTATTGTGCCTCACTGCTTTAGAAACTGAGAAAAAAGGGAGGTTAGATTGACATCTGTGGCTGAATAATGATGACCAGCCTTTTGGCTCTCCTTGAGCCACAAAGCTAGCACTGCCTTTAGAGTGGAAAAAGAAGTAAGAAGAAAGGGGAGGATAAAAGAGAGTTACAAATCTGTGCTCTCAGAGATGTATTACTGTTGGGCCAGTTGTCTGCATGGTATGATAATCCATTTTGATCTTCTCTGTCTTAATTGTCTGCTAAAGACAAACGGGCAGTAAAAGTTCATCAGTTTCATCTTTTTGCTTCTCGTTTAGAAGCGGAATAAATGATCCATCACTACAGAGGAAGCCTTTCTTTCTGTCACGGAAGTAATGCAGACCCAACACATTTTATTAAAATGTTTCCCCTCATTATTTCAGTCCTCTCAGCTCTGATAGATCTTACTGTTTCATAAAAAATGTAATCTGAAATGTAAATAAGGGTCTTGATACAGAAAGAAGAAGTAATGAGCAGCCTGAGCCACATTTTAGGGCTCTTGGTTGTAATTACTGACAGAGTGGTTTCTCTGTGCCCCATTTTCCCTCCTTAAGTTGTCTGTGACACAGTCAGACCACAGTGACATCTATGGTTTAAACCATTAAGTCAGTGTAGCACTCAATAGTTCATCAAAATTTAGTGAGCCTGGAAGTATAGGCTTTGTTAATTCCTGGAAGATGCACAGTACTTTTTTAAAAAGCAAAATAAAAAACAAAACGGGAAAAGCAAGGGCTTTTCAGAGTTCACATTGCTTACTTATCTGCTTTTGTTTAAAGCTTAACTAGTTTAAATACTAAAACACCAGCAGTGGTAGGGTTCTGACTTGAAAGGATCTTGTACTTCTGGAAAAAATAATCTTCTAACAGCTTATGTATGAGATGAAAAAGAAATTCTTTGTCTCATAGATATATAATAAAATCAGCATTTTTCAATAGTTAAAGGTTATAAAATTGAAGGTGGATTTTGAATTACTTTGGGTTATGGGAAAAACCTATTCTTTTGAGCCTCCAACAATAAGCAGTAGAAAATTCCTGTTACAGGGCGGAAGCACAGTAGTAATGCAGTACTCTCATTCTCAAAGATAGCATGCTATTCTGACACTGGAAATGAGAAATAAGCATGACTGTCTTTGACTCACAAATAAAACCATAGTTCTGTAGTCAGCTCGGTGTACTTATGTCATTTTGTTTACTCTGTTTATTCATAATTATGGGAATAATTTGTAAAATTTTGTTAGTACCATTTTAATGAATACTAATTGAATTAAGGGAAAATGATAGTTAAACTTATATGTTTGTAAATGATACTACTCCCATCAAAAGCCAATTATTGGTTTTAAAACAATAGGTATATTTCAGATTAATAATTGGTAGTAATTATGATTATGGCATAGAATAGTATGAAATAAAGGCATAGTAACCTATCAGATGCTTCCTTAAATAGCATTGTACTGTATCAAGTGAAACAGGTATTATACATGATTTTAAAGCATGCTGGTCATAATGTAATTAATTCTTACATTAAAACATGTAGAATTATTAATTGTACTTTTTATAGCTTATTTGTTCTAAGATTGGCTGTTAGAGTTGAGGGTACTAGAAGTTATTTCTTCAAATGCTCATGTATATTTTGATAAAATAGTGTCTTAGTGCCCTGGAAAGAGGGATCTGTGTACCCCCGTATACAGAGATTTCTATTAGAATCACAGGTCATTTTTCTTTCCACTGGCACTGAAACACAGGTTATAATGGATCCAACAATTTTTATGCATTTATAGAAACTATAAAAATTTTATGGAAATCTTTATATAGAAACTAACAGCGTTTCTTATACAAGTGTATGTAAGCCATGTAGAAACATGGTGCATTTGGAAAAATAAAAAAGTGCTCTTTTGTGGTTTCACATGGCCTATGCGATTTTAGAATTTCACCATAGTCAATTAAGCAAAATAAAAAAAATAAACACCAGCTTGATACTAAAAACGAATGCAAATATGTTGCATACTCTGGGCTAATTGTGATGGAAATAATCTTCTTTGGGAAGTATGTAATTGTTTGAATATGGGTTTTCTTGCTTGTGTTGCAGATATGCTCTGAAGAGACATTTTCTAAGTTTCTTGTTATACACAAATAACTTTGGTAAATTGATTAAAAGATTCTGATTAGAAAGACAGTAGAGATTATAAGCGGACTTTGGTTGTATTGGGTAGTGGTGTCTCATGCCTTTAATCCCAACACTCAGGAGGAAGAGCAGGCAGATCTCTGAATTTGAGACCAACCTGGTCTACAGAGGTAGTTCCAAAACAGCTAGGACTACACAAAGAAACCCTGCCTCAAAAAACTAACAAATAAACAAATAATGAACTAATGAGCATTGCTACTTGCCTACTGGTGATTTCTTCACTTTAAAAAATTAATTTATTTTTACTGTTTTGTTTTTTTGAATCTCACATCATGTGTCCCGATTTTGGTCAACTCACAGTCTTCCCATGTCCATCCCTCTCCTGTGACTCCCCCTTAAAAAACAAACAAACAAAAGTCAGTCCATTTTGTGTTGTCCAAATATTCTCTATAGCGTGGTCAGATTCCTAGTAGCTATATCCCCAAGGAAGGGTGTGTCTTCCCCATCTGCATCAGTGCCAGAAAAGCCTTCAGCTGAGAAAAGCCATTAGATGGTCTGAATGGGGTGGAGTTGGGTGGGACTAGCTCTCTCGCACCCATGCTGCTTCAGACCTCACTCGGGACCATGGTTATCTGCATGTACTTCAATGGTAATGTAGGTCGCAGACATCAGCCATGGCCCTTGGCAGTATCTGACCCACTCAAGGACCACTGACCCACTCAAGACTCTCAGTGGCTGTATGGATCACGAGCCTTAACATGGTCTCAAGTGGTGGTTACACAGGCCACTCACTTCAGCATGGCTCCCTGAGGCAGCAAAGCAGAGGCACAACAGAGGTATCACTGAGGCATCAATGGAGGCACAGACTATATATGGGATCACAAGCTTTATTGTGGCCTGGGGCAGCAGCTTGGATCACCGACACCAACATGGCCTCTGGTGGTATTGCAAGCCATGGTGGTTCTTGAGGCCCAGTCCAGAAAAGAACCCATCATCATCTCTGGCTACCTTTGTTACCCAGAGCCAGGGGAGTCCCAAGACCTCATCCCAGGTTAGGGGGCTGAATCTGTACCTGCTTAAGCTCCAGGCTGTTGTACATTATTCTGCCAACCCTACTGGGTTGACAATGACAGCTTGTAGACCTCAGTCTACTCTCTTACCTGTCACCTTTCTCACATCTTCTTTTTTTTTTTTTTTTTTTTTTTTTTATCCCTAGCCCATATACTGCTCCCTTCTTCTATCTTTCCCACCTCTCCATCACATATTTGTTCCTTTAGTGTCTCTGGCTGGCCTGGGCTGCCTTGCTTCATTCTCTTGATGTGGCCCAATGTATGAAAAGTTTCATGTTACTTTCTTTCAAATGTTGATAATCTAGAGACTGAGCATTCTGTTGTAGAATTTATTTTATTTTATTTTATTTTTTGGTTTTTTGAGATAGGGTTTCTCTGTGGTTTTGGAGCCTGTCCTGGAACTAGCTCTTGTAGACCAGGCTGGTCTCGAACTCACAGAGATCCGCCTGCCTCTGCCTCCCAAGTGCTGGGATTAAAGGCGTGCGCCACCACCGCCCGGCTAGAATTTATTAATGTATTGTATTTGATCTCTTCCTTTTATCAGGCAGGAATCATAAAGAGTGTACCTCATCAATTACAGTCATAAGTAGGTCCAGATTGGGACTTAGACTTGGTGTTTGTGACTCACACAGAGAAAAAGGAATTGGGACATGAGAAATACCCCATTTCTCTTGAAATTTTGGAGCTGTCTTGCATTTGAAGTTCTTCTCCAGACTGGATTATGCTCCAGTCCACTGCTGTAGTCGATTCAGATTTGGTTTATTTTGAATTGTGAGTTGCATGTAATTTTGGAAACTTTTTATAAAATCAGCATACACAGTATGACTTTTATGACATAAAACAAAATTAATTCTTGGTGATCCTCCCTCCTGTATCCATGCCCCCCCCCTTCTTCATGTTCTCCTTTCCCTCCATGGCCTCCTTTTCACTTTTGAAATTTTTTTGTTTGTCTATCTTTGGGACAGGATCTCACTGGTTGATTTACACTCAATGGACTCAAACGATCTACACATCTGCTTTCCTTGTAGGCAGGAATAGCAAGCTCTCTATAGCACTAGATACCACAGGATAGATCATATGGATTCATTTGCATTTCATTCAAAGACTGAATCATGATGGTGAAGATTACACTCTACATCCTAGTCTTAACAATAACGTTGCTAATAAGAGACTATACTTTCTGCCTTTACCTCTTTATCACTATTTTTGATGGTAAAAACAGTCTAGGAGAGAGACTAAGTTTGATTTGTACAGAAAGTGATTAGTAAGTTTGCACACCAAGGGTCAGACACCATGCCAGGAAGGTAAGACGAAAAGAGATTACAACTGTGGTCAGTAGTAGGCTATAGAAGTAACTTAGGTCCAAAGTGTGTTGATATTTATTGAATGTGGCTTGGCTAGAAAATCTGATGTTGGGAATGATGAGTGATGATGCCACCATATAGTTACATCCTTGCCAAGAAGGATAGTCATCAAGAGTAGTTCAGAGAAGCTCAAGTGGGAAATGTTAGAGAGCTGCCCTAAAGAAATACTTTCTTTTAGATCTATGTTACATATGTGTTTTCTAAGATTGGTTGTTCTTGTATGGGGTTTTAAACTAATTGCCCTAGTTACTTTTCATGTATATTTGGTATTCTGGAAGTATGGGTCGAATTATAATTTTTGTATGCACAAATATAAATTCTTAAT
Organism: Microtus ochrogaster; assembly: GCF_000317375.1. Classification (NCBI taxonomy): domain Eukaryota; kingdom Metazoa; phylum Chordata; class Mammalia; order Rodentia; family Cricetidae; genus Microtus; species Microtus ochrogaster. Next base: position 38,487,029 of record NC_022011.1, on the reverse strand, counting down.
CCCTTCAGCCTGATCACAGACTGAAGTAGACTGTAAGCCCAATAGCTCCAAAAGCGCCTTGCTGTAGATTTTCTTGGAGCAGAGTATCAGTACCCATGATTGCACTGAGTGTGACTGTTAGGGTATTGTATTACAGCTCTCTAAATGATGCTTTGGATTAAAGATGTATGAACATACCAAGAACAAGCGTCTGCTGCTCTGTTTATGATCTGTTCATTTATTTTTGTTTCTAGAGACAGAGTTTTGCTGTTTAGCCCAGGTTCTCTTGGAAGTTATGGTTCCCTGCCTCATGCTGGAATTATAGTCACGACACCATGTAATCCTTACTTACACATTGCTATTAGAAATGTACAATTTTTTGGTTTTATTCTTGCCCTCCCGCAAAGAAAAACCATTAAAATGGGGTTGGATAGATGGTGTGGGAGGTCCTTCTGTCTGTGTTTTGCTTTTATTTATTGGTTAATGAATAAAGAACTGGCTTGGCCTATAGCATGAGAGGAGAAGGGTGGGGTCAGATGCCATGGAGCCATGGCCAGAGTCAGACATGCCGAAACTTTGCCAGTAAGCCACTGCCATGTGGCAATACACAGATTAATGGAGATGGGTTAAATTAATATGTAAGAGTTAGCCAATAACAAGCTAGAGCTAATGGGTCAAGCAGTGATTTAATTAACACAGTTTCTGTGTAATTATTTCCGGTCTAAGCTAGCCAGGTGGCCAGGAACCAACAAGTGGCCCAGCCCCTTCCGTCAACAGATAGATGGCTTGATGATTAAAAGCACTGGCTGCTCTTCCAGAGGACTCAAGTTCAATACCCGGCATACATATAGCAGCTCACAGCCATCTGTAACTCTAATGCTATCCTCTGTAAGTACCAGGCACAGGTATTTATGCAGGCAAAGCATCCAAACACAGAAAAACAATAAAAATAAAATAAACATTTAAAAATTCAAGTGTCTGAGGGTACCAGTAGATGGGTGGTCTTATTTTTAGCAAGTTACCCAATAAGATTATCAGTGAAGTAGGTCTAGTTTTTGATGACTTTTAAATTAAGAAATGTTTAATTACTTATATTTGTTTTGCATATATGTGCCTGTGTGGGAAAGCTAGAAGGCAACTTGTGAGAGTCAGAGTTATTCTTCCACCATATGGGTTCTGTGGATGGAGCACAGGTGGCTGGCTTGACAGTATGTATCTCTATTGGCTGCAACAATTCAATGACCCAGCTTTTGAGAGTTGTAATCTGTTTTGCCTTAGTTGCATGCTATTGGTTCCTATTGCTCTTTATGTAGGCACCTGTAAGTAAGTCTGCATTAAATCTTCTTTGTTTTCATCCCAAACTGCTCTCTAGTCTGTCCAAGTTGTCTATTTTCTTTTGCATTTATATGATCAGCATTTCTCATATGTATTCTTTCTAATGGCCAACAACCCAGTGACCCCAAAGTCTGTCTTCTACAACAATGGTTCTCAACCTAGAGGTCGTGACCCCTTTCACAGGGGTTGCCTATGACCATCAGAAAACACAGATATTTACATTGATTCATAACAATAGCAGAATTACAGTTATGAAGTAGCAACAAAAATAATATTGTGATGGGGAGGTCACTATAATATGAAGAACTCTATTAAAGGGCACACCGTCAGGAAAGTTGAGAACCACTGGTTCATAAAATGGCTAGGTAAAATTCTCCATTATCTTTTTTTTTTTTTTTTTTTTTTTTTTTTTTTTGGTTTTTCGAGACAGGGTTTCTCTGTGGCTTTGGAGCCTGTCCTGGAACTAGCTCTGTAGACCAGGCTGGTCTCGAACTCCATTATCATTTTCTCTCTATTAATTGTTTGTTTGAGTCACCGGCTCAGTGTGTAGACCAGACTGGCCTTGAACTTTGAGTTCTGGGATTGCAAAGCATGTTCTTCAATGCTCATATTCTGTAGTTGGATCTCTTGGTGGTTCCTGATAATTTCAGGAGCTAAACTTGAAGATTAGTCAAGTATTTGGCCTTGATTTGACCTTGTCTCCTATTATTATCTCTAATAATACATAAATGTATACTTTTTTAAATTGATTTTTATTGAGCTCTACATTTGTCTCTGTTCCCCTCTCTGCCTCTCCTCTCCCTCCTTCAACCCTCCCCCAAGGTCCCCATGCTCCCAATTTACTCAGGAGATCTTCTCTTTTTTTACTTCCCATGTAAGTCACTCTTAGTGTCTTCACTGTTGTCTAAGTTCTCTGGGATTGTGGTTTGTAGGGTTTTCTTTGCTTTATGTTTAAAAACCACCTATGAGTGAGTAGATGTGATAATTATCTTTCTGTGTCTGGGTTGCCTCACTCAAAATAATGTTTTCTAGCTCCATCCATTTTCCTGCAAAATTCAATGTCGTTATTTATTTTTCCTGCTGTGTAGTACTCCATTGTGTAAATGTACCACATTTTCCTTATCCATTCTTTGGTCGAGGGGCATTTAGGTTGTTTCCAGGTTTTGGCTTTGAAAAACAAAGCTGCTATGAACATAGTTGAGCACATGTCCTTGTGGCATCATTGATTATCCTTTGAATATATACCCAAAGTGGTATTACTGGGTCTTGAGGAAGGTTGTTTCCTAATTTTCTGAGAGATTGCCACACTGATATCCAAAGGAGTTGTACCAGCTTGCATTCCTACCAGCAATGCAGAAATGTTCCCTTTTCCCCACAACCTCGTCAGCATAAGTTGTCATCAGTGTTTTTGATCTTGGCCATTCTTTCAGGTGTAAGATGGAATCTCAGAGTCTTTTGTTGGTTTGCATTTCTCTGATGACTAAGGATGTTGAATATTTCCTTACATGTCTTTCAGCCATATTAGATTCCTCTTTTGAGAGTTCTCTGTTTAAGTCTGTACTCCATTTTTTAAAATATTGGATTATGTGTTGTTTAGTTGTCCAATTTTTTAGTTGTTTGTGTATTTTGGAGATCAGACCTCTGTCTTATGTGGGGTTAGTGAAGATCTTGTCCCATTCTGTAGGCTGTCGTTTTGTCTTGTTGACTGTGTCCTTTGCTTTACAGAAGCTTTTCAGTTTCAAGAGGTCCCATTTATTAATTGTTTCTCTCAGTGTCTGTGCTGCTGGGGTTATATTTAGAGAGTGGTTCCCTGTACCAATGCGTTCAAGTGTACTTCCCTCTTTCTCTTCTATAAGGTTCAGTGTGGCTGGTTTTATGTTGAGGTCTTTTATCCATTTGGACTTGAGTTTTGTGCATGGTGATAGATATGGGTCTATTTTCATTCTTCTACATGTTGATATCCAGTTATTCCAGCACCACTTGTTAAATATGCTTTCCTTTTTCCATTTGATATTTTTTGCTTCCTTGTCAAAAATCAGATGTTCGAAGATGTGTGGATTGATATATCCGGGTCTTCTATTCAGTTCCATTGGTCCTCCTGTCTGTTCTTATGCCAATACCAGGCTGTTTTCAGTACTGTAGCTCTGTAGTAAAGTTTGAAGTCAGGGATTGTGATGTCTCTAAAAGTTCTCTTATTGTACAGGATTGTTTTGGCTATCCTGGGATTTTTACTTTTCCATGTGAAGTTGAGTACCGTTTTATGTGAAGAATTTTGCTGGGATTTTGATGGGCATTGTGTTGAATCTATAGATTGCTTTTGGCAAGATTGTCATTTTTACTATGTTACTTCTGCCTACCCAAGAGATGGGAGATCTGGTATCTTCTTCAGTTTCTTTCTTCAAAGATTTAAAGTTCTTGTCATACAAGTCGTCACTTGTTTGGTTAGTGTTACTCTAAGATATTTCATGCTATTTGTGTCTTTTGTGAAGGGTGTTGATTGACTGATTTCTTCCCTAGCCCTTTTATCATCTGTGTACAGGAGGGCTACTGATTTTTTTTTGAGTTAATCCTGTATCCTGCTACATTACTGAAAGTGTTTATTAGTTGTAGAAGTTCCTTGGTAGAATTTTTGGGATCGCTTATGTAAACTATCATATCATCAGCCAATAGTGAGAGTTTGACTTCTTCTTTTGCAGTTTGTATCCCCTTGATCTCCTTTATATTTCTCATTGCCCTAGCTTGTACCTCAAGAACTATATTAAATTGATTGATTTGTATTTTTACCACTTCCCAGCATTCTTTGCTCTTTCATAGCACTTCTGCCCAAACTGTTTTTATGGTTGGGATATTTTATTCATTTTTGTTTTCTTACTCTTACACCAGAACACTTCTGCTCAGTTTGTTACATTGCATGAGCAACTTGCCCTGACTGAACTAATAAGTCAGAACTCAGCTTGGAGAACACTCGAAACATTTACTCCTTGCATTCTATTGTCTATGTGTGTGTCTCATTTGTCAGTCTACATTTTTTCTATTCATTCATTCATTTGTTTATTTATTTATTTAAGATTTCTGTCTCTTCCCCACCACCACCTCCCATATCCCTCCCCCTCCCCCAATCAACTCCCCCTCTCTCATCACCTCCAAGAGCAGTCAGGGTTCCCTGCCCTGTGGGGAGTCCAAGGACCTCCCACCTCCTTCCAGGTCTAGTAAGGTGAACATCCAAACAGCCTAGGCTCCCACAAAGCCAGTACGTGCAGTAAGATCAAAACCCAATGCCATTGTTCTTGACTTCTCAGCAGTCCTCATTGTCTGCTATGTTCAGTGAGTCTGGTTTTATTCCATGATTATTCAGACCCAGTCCAGCCAGCCTTGGTGAGTTCCTGAAAGAACATCCCCATTGTCTCAGTGTGTGGGTGCACCCCTCATGGCCCTGAGTTCCTTGCTCGTGCTCTCTCTCCTTCTGCTCCTGATTTGGACCTTGGGGTTGTAGTCCGGTGCTTCAATGTGGG
>NC_022011.1:38478336-38480721 GCF_000317375.1 Microtus ochrogaster | reverse complement strand
GTGAAGAATTTTGATGGGGATTGCATTGAATCTATAGATTGCTTTTGGTAGAATTGCCATTTTTACTATGTTGATCCTCCCAATTCAAGAGCAAGGGAGATTCTTCCATTTTCTGGTGTCCTCTTCAATTTCTTTCTTCAAAGTCAGTCTACATTTCTAGGCATAGAAATGGCCATGGCCAATGTTAGAAAAATGAGGGGCTTTGTGAATTATATGATTTATGTGAGTGCAAAAGCATGACAGTGATAATTAAGAGCATGTAGTTTGGTGCAGCTTTGCCAGTTATACTTTGAGATTTCACTTCCTTACTTGTAAACTAGAGATGGTCACAGAAAGACCTTAGAGGATGTTGGTTAGGATAAAGTGAATTAAAGTGCATAAAGTGGAAATAAAACCAGAAAACAGCCTAGAATCTAATTGTAGCCAGCCACTGCAGATTCTCATTAGAAGTAGATTTAAGCTGGCACGCTAATGTTATTTGATGCCTTTATCAGTTGTTCAGGCTGAGTCGATAACCTTTGCCTCTAGTTTTCCAGACCTATCTCTGGAAGAATCTGAAAAATTTTTCCTTGACAAGCCTATAGGTCAAAATAAATTTTGAAGTCATAAAGGTGATCACAAGTGATTTGCCAAGGAAACAAGAAGAGATCAGTGGGAAAACATTCTTGAATATTTATGATCTGAGATGCACTAAAAATGTAAAAGCTTTTTAAATGGCGATGAAGGGGGTTTATTATAGTTATAAAATCTCTATGTCAAGACACGTGTCGAAAACCTCAGATTTTTACTAATAGATACATTTATTAATGGATCCCACCGTCCTTATAAATGAGCGTTTTTGGTTGTGTATGGTCTTTATATTACTAGGTTACCTTTCATTTTGAAATGCTTATATGTAGGGCAAAGATTCCTCTGGCCATTATAATTTTTAACTAACATCTGTCAATTTCAGAGTTTAAATGTGACATAATAAGAAGGTTCAATTTGGGCATGGGTTTATGAGTGGAAGTGAAAGGAAATTATAAAATTATTTTTTGATTGTTTCTCTTTTGGGTGTATATGTAGTGTTGGCTTTCAAGAAAAGAATATTTATCAAGAATTATTTATCAACCTTGAAAAAAATTAGATATAATATTTCACATAGCTTTTATACATAAAATCTTCTTAAAAACCCCATTTACCTGGTATATACTGAATCCTTTAAAAAATGTGGTTTACAAGTTACTGCTTTCATATCTCTAGTTACACCTGAGAGAACTTTCCTTTTTATCATAACCCTACTTATTTTATATTTAAAACTTAAAAAAGTTTATTTTACATCCACAGATGTTTTGCCTGCATGTATATCCATGTATCATGTGCCTGGTGCCCGCAGAGGCCATAATAAAGTGTTAAGACTTTATGAAACTTGACTTATAGAAGATTGTGAGTCTTCATGTGGGTTCTGGGAATTGGTCTAGAAGAGTAGTCAATGCTCTTAACCGCTGAGCCACATCTCTAGTCCCTACCTTGGTAATATTTCTGTTAGAAAACCCAAGACACTTAACACTTGCCCAGTATCTTCCTTCTCTATGTGGTACTGTGTGACAATGGTCTTGTATTCTATAAAGATTTGTCACTTGTATTGCTTTAATAAAATGCTGATTAGCCAGTAGCCAGGCAAGAAGTATCAGTGGGGCAACTAGAACAGGAGAATTCTGAGAAGAGAAAAGGGTCAGTCTGCAGTTGTCATCCAGACACAGAGGAAACAAGATGAGAATTCATCACTGATGAAAGGTGCCAAGCCACGAGACCAACACAGACAAGAATTATGGGTTAATGTAGGATGTAAGAGTTAATAAGAAGCCTGAGTTAATTGACCAACCAGTTTATAATTAATATAAGCCTCTGTGCATTTCTTTGGGACTGGACAACTGCAGGACTGGGCAGGACAGAAACCTCTGTCAATAAGGCAGGAAAATGGGATGCTTGTTTGCTTTATGTTTAAGGCTCTTGGACTTGGTACTGTGCGTGGATGTTAAGATGCATATATATATAATTGAAACAGTGTTCACACTGTGATCTTCGAACTCAGAATTGGAACAAGGTAGGACAAATAACATGTTTATTAAATCCCCATGTGTTATATAGGGAAGTAAAGCATAGAGAAGGTTTTGAGGCTCCCTATGGATTTGATGATGTCTGAAATTGTATGAAGTCTTAAAATACAAATAAATGTTTACATGATGAGCCCGGAGTTAGGTGATTGGAAAATAAATCTTCCATCATTCTTCCCAGTGTCTCCTGAAGCCAGCTAGGTGAGATAGACACTCTTTCTCTGTCCTCCAGACAAGCTGTGTTCTTGTTCTCTCTCTCTCTCTCTCTCTCTCTCTCTCTCTCTCTCTC
>NC_022011.1:38470448-38478236 GCF_000317375.1 Microtus ochrogaster | reverse complement strand
TCTCTCTCTCTCTCTCTCTCTCTCTCTCTCTCTCTCTCTCTCATGCCCTAGTATACCACAGCATCTAAACTAGGATCCATGACCGTGAACAAGAACACACTGATTACAAAGACACACAATTATGAAGAGGAGTAAGTTGCTTCTTCCTAAGACTCTTCTGCACAAATCTTTCATCCCACACTTGTAACTGGGAAGTAAGGTAGGTAACCTGGCATAGGGGACTGCTCCTGCATGCTGTAGCTATGTGTTTGAAACTGCAGAGACCAAATACTAATTAAATAAGGTGTGATATGCAGAATGTCTTCTGTTCCTCTGCCTGTCTATATGAAACTAATTTTAGTCATGTTCGAGATTGAATTCATCTACAAGAGGATAATATCTGCATGAAATTAGTAATAGACTCATTGAACTTAGGTAGAACTTGGGTATAAGACCCAACTCCTAGTTTCTTTTTAATTGGCACTTAAAGCTTCTCAAGAAAACAGATGACCACTGGCATGTGAGAAACCAAGTTTGGGTATGCTGATTTCATACTCAGAAGAAATTTACTTGAATCTTGTTTTTGAAATTATCTATAATCCATATTCTTAGGCATAATAAACAATAGAAATTACTAATACCTTTATTCTGACTTGGATAATCTCCATTTCTTTCATTTTTTTATGCCATGAATAAATCTTAACTTTCAAAGCTTGATTTTTCTGGTAAATTCAAGTCTTTGGTTTGCTAGTTATTTTCACTGATTCTTATAGGAAGGAGCTCAGGAGCCAGAAAGAACTCATGACGAGTAATCTGAGTGCCTAGAGCCTGGATGGGCTGAGAGTGGATTGAGTTGGAAAGTCATGTGCAGGTGGGATGCAAAAGGCCCCACCCCCTCCAGTGAGTTGCAGTGGAGGCCCACACTCCTTTCCAGGACTTAAGATCCCTCATGTCATGGCTGCTGCCAATCCACCCTTTTTTGCCTGCCATCTCCTTCCTTGGTGCTGGGTTTCCTTTAAGTTCCTGTACATGTATCTCATGCTCCTGTTGTTGCTTTTGCCCCCCTCTTTCTGTCCCTTTCTCATTCTTGCCTGGTGAATTTCTGCTCACTCCTAAACCTCCCTCACACTGTCATTTTCTGAGAAGTTATTCTTGATTCAAGCCTCTGCTGTGTTGTCTATAGTTCTGTCTCTTTTCTTTCACAGTGGCTGTGCAGTTTGAGTGAGTTATCCATGCATTCATTTCATTAGCTTTTGTCTCTCTAGCTAGATCTTATACTCTATGTGCTCAAGGGCCACATTTTACCTGGTCTGTCTCACCCCTGGCTTCTAGCACATTATTTGCAACTAAATGTTTGCATGTTGAAATGATTTGCTTAGGGAAACACTACTGTTTCTTTTTAAGATACTCTTAAAGCACACTTGCTTTTAGAGGTTGCTTCACCCTCTGCTATGTTTGCAAACACTTAGAAAGGTTTCAGGGACCCAAAGGCTTTTTTTCACAAATTTTCTTGAAATCCAGTAGCCACAGTGAATGTTTGAGTCTTAGTAACACAAATGAACCATCTGCCCCCAGTAAGAATTAGTGGTATTCTGAAAGCCTTTCTTAATCTGATGTAGTGAAAGATCAGAGCTGTATAGGAATGTACATAGTGACTGGAGCTTTGAGGTGTTGAACTTGGAGTACCTATAGAATACAAGGCAGAATGGTGAACAGGCATGTAAAAGGAGGTTGTCCAGAACAGAGGGTTCAGTTTACTCATTTATCCAGTGAGTGTAATCGAAATTAAAGTATAGGTGGAGCAGGATGCAGAGAGAAGAAAAGGAAAACCCCAGAAAACAGATTTCATGAGAAGAGGTTGGAAAGGAGACCAGAAGGTAAATAGGGTCAGTAAGACCACTTTCCTCATCTAACAGAATGTTGGAAGGTAACGGTGTAGAATGAGTGGTGAGTGGAGCCCCAGGAAAACCTTCCCTCCTCTAGTCTGCTTTCAGAAATATTACAGACAAAATGAATCTGAAGTAGAAAGAGGCTGACAAATCCAGAGGCCAAGGTATTGTTTATTTGCTTAGAAAAGTCATGGACCTCACCCGGGGATTGTGAACCAAAGGAGTAAATGCTTCTCTGATGAGTCCAGGTCACATAACAGTTGTGAATGCTAGGTGTTGGAAAATGATCTTCCTCTATGCTTCATATAATTTTAAAGAAGTTTTTAAAAAAAAAAAAAAAAAAAAGGCATGTAGTAAACATTTGGCCATTAATATCACATTAATCATGTGATTGTTGGTTCACCACAGAACCAGTGTTGTTAGCAATGGCCTTATATCTCCTGGGGTAATGGTCCTCAACCTTCCTAATGCTATGACCCTTTGATACAGTTCCTCATGTTGTGGTGACCCCTCACCCCAACCATAACGTTATTTTGTTGCTACTTCAGAACTATAATTTTGCTTCTGTTGTGAATCGTAATGTAAATATCTGGTATTCAGGATATCTGATATGTGACCGATATGAAAGTGTCATTTGCCCCACAAAGGAGTCATGTGCCATAGTTGAGTACCACTGTCCTAGGATTTCTAGAGTTTGGGATACTGCTGAGTCTGTGTAAGTTAGTGATTTATTTCTTCCTCCTAGTCTTCATCCTCCTCCTCTTTAGTGTTGTATGTCAGGCATCTCTCTCAGGTTTGCACACTACAGTCAACTGGTCAGATTCTTACTAGAAAACTGGGACGTATGTTTCTGGTAGTTTGTGTGTGTGTTATTTTGAGATAGTGTCTCATTGTGTAGCTCAGGTTTTTTTCAAGTTCTTTTGACCCTTTTTAGGGGTCATAAAAGTAGATTATGTGATAGAAAATGTAAAGTGTGTTCTTTAAATAACTCTTTGGGTTCTAAGTTGTTCAAGAATATAGTTCCAGAATAGCTACAGTACTTTAGGGCTTTTCTTTGAAATAGTGACGTAAGCTGGTGATTGGTGAGAATGCACAGTGATAAGTGAGACGCTTGTAGCTACCTTGTGTGATTTTTCAGTAACTAAGAGGAGAAAGGACTTACGGACTGTGTGAAGTCACAAAAGAGTTCTAGAAAATGTTCAAGCCTATGCTGGTCTCAGGCTCTCATAGGTGAATGCTAGTTTATGTTGGAACTGGATACATAAAACGTGTGTGAGGTTGAATTATTTTTTCCGTACATTTTGCTAGCCTTTTGAAGAGATTTTTTTAAGATTAAATGTTGAATTAGATTTTAGGAAATCAAATAATTTTTTTATTTTGCTAGTGTTTCATATCATCTGCTTTCTGTCTCTGTAGTGCGGGGACACCATCAGTCTGCTCTGATTGTAAGTTTTCTCAGTCCTGACTTCTCCTGTCCTCATTTCATAACTTGTAAGTTGTGAGAAATATTAGTTCTGATATAGAGATGACCGAGCATTGAAAGCCTGTCTAATCAACTGCTAAATAATACTCTTTTCAAAGCAGGTCTGATTTTTACACTTTGATTCCCATTTTTTGCTTGCAGTGTTTGTTGATGGTGTCTATCATTCCCCTGCTCTGGATAAATAAAGGCTACTATTTCCTTTTCAACATTTTCAACCATTATTTTCATGCAAGAGCTAGTAAGTGGGGAGGTTAGGTGAATTACCAAACCATGATCCTGTCCATCAGAAGAAGCCTTGATTAACATGCCTTGTTAACTGATGGATTCAGTTCCATACTGGCAGTACTAGAATCATTTGTATAAACCAAGCAGTACAGGTTCCTTATTTTAGCACTAAGACTTACAAAGGCCTCTTTTAGCAGCCTTTAATTTTGTACTTATGTATGTGACATAGCCTGTGGCTGTGATAGCTACTGTGAATCTGCAGTTGTTTGGGGATGAAAGAAGGAGGCAGCTGGAAACTCGGTAGCTACATCTAGCTGTCTACCTAGAGAAGGCCTTGATTTCAAGTTTATCTAAACAAGCTCGACTAATCCCAACTATCTAGGGGGATCCACTGTCAAAACAAGCAGCGTGGCCCTGAGGCAAACACAGCCATACAGAAATGAAGGCTGGGGCTTCCAATACTCTGATGACTGCATACTGGAGGCTTTTTTCCCCCCTGAAAGAGGGTAAGAGAGGTAGAATTTGCATAATGCCTTTTCATTGGAAACTTTTGGAAAGCTGACAGACCCCCAGCTTATAGATCTGTAGCCACAATACAGAGTCTATAGGAGAATCCTTGAATGACCTAACCATATTGAAAGGAAATATAAAAGCGTCCAAGTATAGCCAAGTGAGAGAGGAAAAGAGGCCGATGCATTGTCTAACATCTGCTGCACTTCTCGTTAGTTTTGTTCTTTGCTATTCTATGTGGACTTTGGAGAAGCCTAAGACAGCCTAACATGAATCCTATAATCTTCCTTCTGAATATTTATGTAGTGTGCCAGCTTCTAAGCTGTCCTTTGCGTTTTCCTACTTCCCCCTCATTTTCATGCTCTCAAATGAGGCCAACATTTCAAAAGCTAAATAAATGTTTGTGAATGTTTATAAAAGATTTGCATAAATTTGTCCTTGTCTGACAAAGATCACTTTTTTCTTATGCCAGTTCTGAAAAAAAAATTTTTTTTAAGGTTTTGGTGCTTGTCTTGACAACAAAGTCCCGCATCCCAGAACAATGATTGCTGATTAGGTGGGTATGCAATTATGGCTGAATGGGCTTTCAAGATACTGGGTTAAAAGACCCATCATTTGAAGGCTGAATTATAGAATTTAGAAAATGGTATCAGAGGTACACATTAAATCAATTTTTATGGTACCATATCATTAGATAAGACAAAAGAGTTCTTACAAGTTAAAAGTAAACCACCCATGGTTTAAGAAATTGTCCTATATAAATTTTAATAATTAGAATGTTTCATTAACTCAGAATATCACCTCCTATGTTTGAACATGTTTAAAAATTATCTGTAGACATTTAGGCATTTTTTTGGAGAGTGTAAATCTCCCAGCAGTATATGTGAATATGGCTACTGGGGCACAGATCAGAGGGAGTTAATAGGTAGTCTTTTATGACATCTGAATACTCAATCATACCTTGAGAAAATACAAACTCTATGAAATATGTGTCAGGGCTTAATTATGGGACACACACACACACACACACACACACACACACACACACACACACAGCACCCAGACACTTGTGCCACCAGTGTGTTTTCTGAACTCATTTATCCTTTAAAATTAGAATGGATTTTGAGAGGTGGCAGGGGAAGTTGCGGGAGAGGCGCTAATTTAGTTCCAAGATATTGGAAGATTGGCAGCAGAGAGAGGTAACAGCCATCTCTGTTCATTTTTTGGTTGTATTGGTTTAGAGGTTTAAGTTGTCATTAAGGCACAAACTAGAGCCACTTCTCTGACACAGTTTTTATCACATCTGCTAGGCTTGTGTCCCAAGAGGAGACGTGGGGAACAGTGAATTCAGCATGGGCCCATTATCGACTGCTTTTTCGTGTGTTGTAAAAGGAGTGAGACCTCAGGGAGGCTTGGAGCCTCCTCCCGTGTAATGTCCAAGTCAGATTTGAAGGACTGGTGGCAGGAAAGCTTTGGCCTTGGGGTGTGAATTCTAAGAAATAGAGGCACAATTAAGTTTAAAAAATTCAAGGACTTGGAGCTTGATAATGAAAGATTTTTTTTTCCTCGACTAATGTGAGGAGAAAAGATGCCCATCTGTGCACATTTTTGTGTGCATTTAAAATATTTAAAAGCCGACAGCTTTTAATATGCTTATAAAATAGTATTTTTATCAGTACTCTATTTTTCCTTTTCTTCTTCTTCCTTTTTCTTTTCCTCCTCTTCCTCCTCATCCTCATTTTCCCCTCCTTCCCCCTCCCCATAGTATTTTCCTAAGGGCAGATGACTTCTTGAGGGAAATTGTGTTTGCAGTTTTACTGTAGGAACCCTTTGGTATGTGCTGACTTGAAGGACCTGTCCCTTTTAGAAATATTGGTAACACACATGCTCAGATAACAAGAATATAAAATGATCTAGGTAAAAACAGTTTAGAGGGAGAACATGAAGCCTAAGGAACCACACTACTGATGTCACTAAATATTAATTGTATGAAATGATAACCAAATCATTCGTTCACTTTGGAAGTATTTGAAACCAACCTTAAGAATTGTATTGGCATTCAACTTTTTGCCATGAGGTTTAATGTTTATCAGATAAAATATTGTAATAGAGGACCCATTATAATATTGTGACCATGAATAGCTTGTCAGTAGGGAACTATTCTGAAGAGAGGAAAGAACACAAAAATGATACACTAAATTTGTTAAAAAGTAAAAAGAAAACAAGATTTTGTCTTTCTACTTTGGACTTGAGAGGGCATAGAGATTAATGTGTAAAAGTGGTTTTTGTTGTTGTTAGTGATTTTGTTTTGTCTTTCGAGACAGGGTTTCTCTCCGAAACAGTCCTGGCTGTCCTGGAACTTATTTTGTAGACCAGGCTAGCCTCAAACTCACAGAGATCTGCTTATTTCTTTTTCCTGAGTGCTGGTATTAAAGGCATACACTATCACCTGGCTCAAAAGTGGTTCTTGAAGTAGATCTTTGGCTGTTGGAACTTTCCTTTGTTGTAATTAAAAGTCCTTGATTACTTAATAGAAAGTTAATGTTTGTTGGGAATGTTGGAAAGGTCTTTTTGTGGTTGATTGCTTACCTGGTATGCCCAAGGCTCTTGGTTTAGTCCCAGCGTGACTTTAAAATAAATAAGGTTCCATGAAAAAAAATTGATATGATACACTTATAGAGTATGATGAATTTACTTGATTGTAATTTTATCTTTGAATTGCCACATTTATTCTAAATATTAGGTATAATTAAAATTACTATAATTATGTGCACAACTAAAAATTAAAATTCATAGAAAGTAAGTTGAGAGTAAATATTGAATATTCCTAAAAGAAAAAGTAGCAGAAAGTGTGTTTGAGCAGTATTGTTCAAAAATTGACCTGGCTTTTCTGGTCAGCGTTGAAAGGCCATTCTTTAAAACCCTTTATTCAAAGCCTCTTTTTCTTATTGGGAGAGGGGAAAAAAAGAGATTTCAACCATTATATGGATCTTGAATTTAATTAATTTAATTTAATAAAATAAATATTTATTTACTGATTTCACATTTAGGAAACTTCTGATTAAAATCCTTGAACTTATTGCAAATTAAGCTTCCAGGAACTTCTGCTTTACTCTTCTTAATTGTAAACATTAGAAACCTTTATTAGCTTCCCTTGGATTCCCTAGATTTAACTTGAAATAGCTTAAAGTACAAATTTTGTTTCTTTTTGTATGTTTGAATTGTCTGTGTTCTGTACCTTTCAACTTGTGTTTTGAGATCACTGGCCAAAGGATTTTCTTTCATGTCAGTGGTACTGTTCTCACTTTTAGAGGTTGGGGTCAGCTTTTCCTCCTACCACTAAACAAACAAAAAATTAGAAGTAGATAAATAAATAAAATAGTATGTTAGGAATTTGAGCTTTTTCTCACACACCTACAATTTTGAAATGAATAAATAAATTAGATATAAAAAAACTCAGGAAATGTTTTTCCTTTGGCTTCCTTCTTTACTTTAATTTCCTCCCACCTCTATTGACTGCCCTCCTCTCCTCCATCTCCCCCTCACTGGCTGCCCTCCTCTCCCCCATCTCCCCCCTCACTGGCTGCCCTCCTCTCCCCCATCTCCCCCCTCACTGGCTGCCCTCCTCTCCTTCATCTCCCCCCTCACTGGCTGCCCTCCTCTCCTCCATCTCCCCCCTCACTGGCTGCCCTCCTCTCCCCC
>NC_022011.1:38456890-38470348 GCF_000317375.1 Microtus ochrogaster | reverse complement strand
CTGGCTGCCCTCCTCTCCCCTATCTCCCCCTCCACTGGCTGCCCTCCTCTCCCCCATCTCCCCCTCCTCCAGCTGACCTCCTCTGTTTTACTCCCATCTCCCTCTGTTTGTTTTCCCACTGTTTTCTTCTCCATCTCCCTGCCCCCAAAGGAAAATTATCAAGTACTCTGTCAGCTTTTAGGATGCACTAAAAGGCTAATTGTAGTTTTGCATAGTATTTGCATAGTATTTCTTAGATGTTTTTTTTTACACCCCCTCCCCAACTTTGAATTATGAAGATTCTGCCTTGTCTCTCAGTGTTCTGAACTTTCTGGAGACACTATAAAGTGAGTTTTACTTTTATCCTTCAGATGGCACTTATTTGTGGAGATGCATGTCTATGTCTGACTGCTGTTTTCATCTGCCATTGAAGCAGTGAAAACAAAGTGTCTGACTTAGCAAAGGATGTTTGTTGTAGGATTACCTGCACCCCTTCTTCAAGGCCCAGATTTAGAGTGACACAGTCAAGCCTTCTCTTGATTAACAGGCCTAGATAAAGTCATTAAATTTAGTCTTCAAAGTTTTACTCCCAGATAGCAGTCTGTACTGGGCATCATAGCTATAATAGTGTAGTATAGCAGTCTGTACTGGGCATCATAGCTATAAAACTTGACTGCACTTTAAAGAGAATATCTCAGTGCTGGAATTATTCCCTCTTTCTTCACAGTGGGGAAAATTCCCGTGATGGACTTTCTAGGCAGAGGTAAGACTTTCCACTAAGTAAGATGAACCTAGAGTGGACCAAGGTGAACCCTGAGTTCATTTCTGACTTCTTTTGTTTCATCTTGCCTTGGCTGTTGTCTCCTGGTGGGCAGTTGCCGTGGCTGCTTCTTTCCTGTTCCTGTACAGCTGGCTGTTTAATATATGCATAACTGAAAAGATTGTGTGGCTATCCCCCTTTTTATTCCTCCCTCCCCAGTTTCTATTTCTTCCCACATGAAATATCATATATTTGTTAGAAGGAAAAGCATTTTGGAAATTGCCTGTTTCATAAATTGTCTGCTGACACAAAGGGATTGAATGCTGTATTTTTGTCTCATTTATTTTGAAAACTTTGCTACCAAACTCACCTTAGTCAATGAGCTCTGTGTTGTCTCCAATAAGTTATGTGTTGGATATATTGATTGGGACGGATTTTAGAAAACCCATCTGGGATTTATAATGTCAGCAGTGTTTTGATTATGAAAAGAGTTGGAACCTGGGGACATGGAACCAGGTGGCGAATGTCCTAAAGCCAGTGGTGACATGGTGGACTGGTTCCCTCCTGGGATCTAGTTCATGCCCCGCACTTTAACTGCAGTGACTGGATACTATAGATTCACTTTTTTTTCTCATTAAAATTTAAAAAAAAAATCAGACTGTACATAAAAAGATTTGTGAAAATACAAACTTGGGAATTGATCTAGAGAACTGGCACACATTCCTCCCAACCCCCACTTTTGCAATGAGGTCGTTTACATTTCATCAGCTCCCCTGCCTTTACAAGATCCCCTTTATGTGGCAGGAATGGAGGCTGAGCTGAGGCTGGCTGACTGAAAGAGCTCATGTGGGGAATAAACAGTGCAATTGACATCTACAAACTACGCTCCCTAGCCAGACATAGTTTTTGAGAGAAAAGGGGGTTTGTATCCAGTCATTGATTGTTTCCCCTAGTAAAATTAGTGTTGGAAGATTCTGAAATACTCTGTAATAACTAAGAAGGTTCAAAAAATATTCAAATTAGGTTTTGCTCTCCCTCCCTTAGAGAGTGGTCTTTCCATATTTGAATAAATGTGTTTTTCTCTGGACAAAGAGGATAAAGTAACTGAATATTTATATATGATGAAAGGATCAGTATGCAGAAAATTGGTTTATTTTGGCAACTTTTCTTTACAAAGAACATTGCTTGTTTCCCCTCTTTCTTATCGCCCCCTCCCCATACTCAGAAGTAGATATTTTAGTTCTGATTGAAATCATGTGATTATGCGTTTCTCCAGATAGATGCTCAATTTTCCCCTTTGACAGCACACTACCATCTTGTTTGACATAAATTGAAATATCAAACACTTGTGGCATCACAAACTCAAGAAGCATACGGTAATATGCAAACATGTGACTGCATTTTCTTACATCCCCTCTTCCCTTATCTCCCCTGCCCTATTACATTTTTGGATGAAAAGGAAAGCTTGTGGGAGGTGGGTTATATTTAGCCTATAATGGTCATTTCCATATTTGTTCTACTATTATTTGATAGATAAGTTCATGGTTGGTCATTACTCTTGACCTAAGAAAGTGGTAAGTAGTTTTTATATTGTAGTGAGTAATAAGTTGGGCATATTCATTCCTTTGACTCTGCTGTAGAGCACAATGCTTTCTAGTAGCCATGGGGGTCCTTTCTTTCAAAACTCTTTGAGGCCTTTTGCCAGTACAACTCCAGCATAGAGCAGAGAAGTGCTTTCTGCACCTGAAACTTTTGAGGAGTAAAAGATGACTGTCTTTGTAGCTGCTGATGTTGGCAGTGAGTGAGCAAATGGTACTGACTTTTAAAAAGTGTGTATTAAATTGACATATGCTTTCTGGTATTATTTGGAAAAGAAGGAATTGTTTACTTTATAATGCCATGGGAGTTTTGTATGTGGATAATGTATTTTATAATTACATTAAAATGAATGTTTTATACAGTGTCTTTCCAAGCATTTGTGAGACAATAATATATACTGAGAAATTGTTCCTTTTATGATGCTTTATTTTAGCCACACACTACTAGTTTAAAACCGTAGTAGGTAGACTGCTGAATGCCACATAGAATGTCCAATTTTTAGGTAATGTTCTCAGAACATGCAGATACTCTTAGCTTTCATTACTCTTTCAAGGCATGCCTTAACAGTGGTGCTATATATGTAGACCCAGTCCAAGATGATATTAAAATTAGGATATATGCTCAATTGAATTTTGTTGGTAGAATACCCTCTGGCACAACAAGTCAATGTGCTTTCTGCTTCACTGAGTGGATTATTAAATTGATGCGATTTAATTCTTGAATGATAGAACTGGTTTTAAAAATAAATGAAGCGAGAAGCATCAATTCAGTTAGCATTGATAATTCATTATTGGTTAGAAAAGCACTACATTTGTAAACTGATCTTTAATTTATCACTTGGATTAGTATTTGCAACAGGCAGGTTTGTTCAAAATTGAACCAGCTTCCAATAACCTCCACCCCCCAAAAAATGTGTAATTCATTTTGTTTTGAGGTTGGGATTTTAAATAGTTAGAAAGAAAATCAAATTCATGAAAGGAGCACTTTTTAAAAATTTATAACACTGGTCAGTGACCTTATGATTGAACACCAACTGTGGGCTGTCCAAGCCTGTGGTCAGATTAAGTCAAGATGTAGAAAAGTCTATGAAGAATAAATAGTTAATTACTTGTATATATAGTTAGCTGTGTGCATATATGTGTATATAAAATGTGTCTGTTAGGAAAAGTTCCCCACCCTGTATTGTGCTACATGTTCCAATGTTCTTGTTTTAATGTAAGAACATTGTCTTTTATAAATAAAATTTTGAGATGCCACTCCTTCCTGTACCTTTGTCCTGAATAAGTGCTTGCCATGATGTGCCTCGGCATTTGTAAAAACATTTATTCAAACTTATAGTTTGCTTTGGATTTTCATAAGTTACAAACAGGTAAGTGTGTCTAATTATAATAATGATTTACTACAAACAATGGTCACAGTTTGATTTC
Organism: Microtus ochrogaster; assembly: GCF_000317375.1. NCBI lineage: Eukaryota > Metazoa > Chordata > Mammalia > Rodentia > Cricetidae > Microtus > Microtus ochrogaster. The sequence continues at coordinate 38,466,583 of NC_022011.1, read as the reverse complement.
CAAAATTAATTTATGCCACAAATAACGAACTTCTTGATACAGCAACTAAATGAAGTTTTAAACTCTAAAAATGAAGTTAAGAATGTTCATAAACAATTATCTTCAAGTTGGTTTTCTGTTTTGCTATAATTTGGCCTATTGATGCTAAGAAGCGTTGTCTAATCCCAGCCCCCTCTGTTCCTAGGTAACAGTCAAAAACAGTGCCAGCAACAGCGGCCCTGCCAGGCCAAACCCATGTGGCTCAGTGTTATTCACTCTGATCCATATGGTCAGGCTGGAGATGGTCCCTGGAGGGGTGTTAACACTCGGCAACCCAAGCACCTCCCTCCCTTTGGAGCTTTCCTGCATGGCTCCTGCTGCTTGCCCATGTGTGATTCTTGATTAATTTTTCATTTTTAATGAAGTTTGATCATGTTTATTATTTCTCATGATTGACTGCCTGGTACTCCTCCTGTGTAATTGATAAAACACATACTTCTTCATCTGTCTCTTTCTTTCTTTAGGGTAAAGTTGCTAGATGGTGTTCTGTGATTAATATTAGATTTATTGGTCCCATTAGATGTATAAATTATCTCTCTTTCTCTTCACAGGAAGTTCTACAGACTTTGACCAAGTTTTGTTTCCCCTTCTATGTGGACAGGTAGTGTCAGATTTTCAAACTTTATTATTAAAAATAAAAATGGTATCAATAAACCTGCTATAGAAAATAAAAGCCATGCCATTCTTAACATTCTGTCTGTTAAGCCATGGTTTAAAGTATCTCTTTGCCACGGAGAGTTCCAGCGTTCTGCTTTCCTGGGAACTTTATTAACACCATCAAAAAGTTTAAAGCTTAGAACTACATATTGAATAGTTTGTGAGATGTATTTTGTGCAGCATTAATCTTTTTTTGTTTGCTTTGTTTTGTTTGTTTGTTTTTCGAGACAGGGTTTCTCTGTAGCTTTGGTGTCTGTCCTGGAACTAGCTCTTGTTCCTTTGAACTCACAGAGATCTCCCTTTCTCTGCCTCCCGAGTGCTGGGATTAAAGGCATCTACCACCCGGCAGGCATTACATTTTTTATTTTGGTTATCAGACTTAAACCATGATTAAGAATGGTTGGTGTTTAATTCAATACTGTTGGATTTGTATTTAAGTATTAATATATGTGGCTTAAACAAGTGATACATGAACACCTGGCCTTGTAGTTTGTTTTCCCTTGGTTTCAACTTCAAATTTAAATAGATATGAACCTACCTTGTTTAGAAGCATTTTACTGCTTACAAGATATGTTACTAGATAGTAACATTCATTTGGTTTAGGTGACCAGAGGTAGTGTTTCTGGGAAATCAGCATTTTCTATAGACACAAATATTAAAACATACACAAACTTCTAAACAACCCTTAGTATTCTTATCATAGGAAGTGATTTATGGGAAAGGTTCGACTATAAGAACTCCAGGATAACTGAAATGCTGTGAGGCTTGTTTTATTTTGTTTGTTAAATAATCCATTGCATGGTAGCAGCAATTTTTTAAAAATTTGATTTTATTTTTTTAGTTTTAACTTATTAATGTTAGTAAAATGGCAAGGTGGTGAGTTTTATTTGTAAGAACTGTTTACTGTGGCTTTCATGCCAGTGAAGCATTGTTTTTATGATCATGTATTTGTCCATTTTCTTGTTGTCTCTTTTCAGTTTTCTTGAGAAATTGAACTAGGACTGTAAAAAGCATTCTGTTTTGTTTGTTTGTTTTAATTCTACTTTTAGTGTTAGAGATATTAGAAAATGAGCAAATTATGACTAATGAATTTCAGAAAACAGTCCAAGAAAGCTGTGTAAAATGTCCATCTTCAGGAATATTCTATCATGTATCTTTCACATCCACAAATGAGGCATGATCTAAAGGATTTGAGTGGTTTAGAATACATGCAGGTAGTATGCTACTGAGTTCTTTTCTAGATGTTAACACCAGTATCCTGGTCTATAGGATAAATCTAAGAATGGTGTGGGATAAGATGGTAGCTGAAGGATTTTGAGTTCTAAAGCACTCTGGAATGCTGCCAGCCACTTAGCATCAGTGCGCTCCCTGGTTCTCACATGCTGTTTTTAAGCCAATCAGCCATTGCTGTGCTTTTAGACTCAAGAGTTTTTAAAACCTGGTACCAGGATGTGTTAGTAGCTTGTGGGTACTCAGAACAGAATAGCTTTGATTTTTAAGAGGATCTGTCTTTGTAATGAGAATCCCTTCTCTCCTCCTTATCCTATTGCTTCTAAAACATAGCAAGAACTCTAGGGTGTTATTGAGAGATTTCAGTCAAATTTTATATTTATATGTATGTATCAGCATGTATTGATTTTCTAGCCAATTAAGAACTATATTACAAATTATAAAAAGATATTTATATAAATTAATAAAGCTAAATGCTCAATAAAATATATAAGAAAACAGTTTGACAAGATTGCTTGTTAGAGTAGTGATCTATTTTGGATAAGTGTTTTTTAATTGGCTTTGTAAACTAATATTAGTTAATGACCCACCCTAATGCAGTATGCACGCACACATGAATATAACACACACCTCTCATTTTCACTGCACACACCACCCTGCTTGTCTGTTCATCTGGATAATTATTTTCTTAAAGAAAATAAAAGTAGAACTCCTTCAGGGATAATTCTGAAGCAACCCCCACCTTGTTACCTGTAATGTTGGATGCTTCTTTATTGCTACTGGAAAAATATTTTTCTTGTAAAACCCATTTTTGCAAATCACTCATACCAATGGTGTTCTTTATTTTTTTCTTTTGGAACATTATGTAGGTTGTTCAGTGTGTAATATTTTGTCTTCATATTGTATTATATTCCTTAGGGTAACTTTAGCTCATGACACAAACATGTAACAAAGAAGATCCCACTTTATTTGGGAGACCATATTTTCTCTTCTTTTGTTCCTTTTAGGTAGACTTACTTCAATATAGAAGAGATTGTCACAATTAGACTCCTTTATGAGAAATTGAGAGGTTTTAATGTCAGGATTTTTTTAAACTAATTGTTCACACTCTCAAATAGATGAGGCCAGATTCTGAGGCCCACAAGTTTCCCAAGGTGGGTCTGTAGAACTGTTGGACTTAGTGAGTAGACAAATGTGGGAGATGAGCAGTGCCCCAGGTGACTGCACTCCAAATGGAAGGCTTCCTTATCTGAGGATCTCTGCTTTTCTACCCTAAGGAACAGTCATGCAGCTTTCTGACATTCTAGTCTGCAACAGGAGTGGAACTTTCACAATCATCATCAAATCACCCATCAGCACTGATGTCTTGCCATCTCTTGTTCTGTTTTAAGGTTGTTCTTTCGGAAACTAAGACTTACCAAAAGTAATAATGCTAGTAACTGTGCAGAAGAGAGTCTGTCTCACGTATTAACTCGTTTTATTTTATCTGATATAAGAGATAAGAGCAAGTACGTGTTCTTCATTTGGAACTGTCTGAGTGTGGAGGAATTATGACTTACCTAAGGTCCCGTTAGGCTTATAGCCTGTCCTAGGTTTCATCTCCTAGTAGATCACCTTCTGGTTAAAGACTAGTCACTAAAACCAGAGAAATCAAGGGATGGAGGAAAGGAAAGGAAAGAAAATTAGCTTTGAGTATCTAATGAATTCTAGTCAGTGTACCACCCTGACTGGTTATATCCTCCCTTACTCTTTCAGCAATGGCCAGGCAATAGGTATGAAAGCAAAGATTTACCCAGGATAGCTCCCATTATGTTGGGTTATATGCAGAATATAGAAATGGTCTCAGGTTTAGATCAGGATGTTCAGTAAAGGCATTTTAAACACTGTTTGAAAGGATTGGGAGGTAACTGAAGATTACTATGCTCAGAGAGAACTTGTTATGGTAGGTGTGATTTGTGTTTTGTCTGCCAGGCCAGCAAGAAGTAGGTAAGTGGAGAAGTGAACCTAACACTTCATGTGCACACAGAGCAAAGCAGAGGAGAAAACCCTGAGTGAGCCTGGAGATATTCAGCCAGAGCAGATGGAGCCTACTGGGGAGACTGCTGTGTACTGTGAGAGATTGGGTTCTGGCCACAGGAATCTCTGAAAATGTGTGGGAGAGGCCTCCATGGTCTGAGAGTACAGCATCTCCCTCAGACTTCCCCTTTTACAGAAAAAAGTCAAGATCCACAGAAGAGTAAAGGCCCTGCCTATCACTACCACAGTTCCAATATTGGGAAGGAACTCCTTTTCAGTCCAGAGTTCTTGCAATCCGTTGGGGATAGAAGTAGTAAAGTAAGCATTAAGTTCCTGTATTGTCTCAGAAAAGGTTCCCTGTTTTTGATGAAGCACTTCCCAGAGTGAAGGAGAGACACCCCATTTGGTGCTGTGATTGCCTCTTGTTGCACATGATGCTGACAGCAGTGTCAGTGAGTCAGAATGCCTGTGATGATTCACTGGATGCCGGGAAGCTTTTCTTCCTCTTCCTCCTTTGCATAGCCTTATTCAGAACTTAAATCAGTTTCACTGAGTTTCTGTGAATACATCAGTACTCACTAATGATAGATGTACAAAATGAAATGACACGGTTACATGATTTTAGATGCAGCCACAGATGCAAAGGGGCTCAGATGTTACTTGGCACTTTAGTTTGTGTCTGGCATCTGCTGGGCACTATGCACTGTTCTTTCCTTATGCTGAAATGTAGGAATTTGTAGTGCTATAGTGCTCAGTATTCTGTATGTGGGCAGCAGAAGCCCAGGTAGGTTCAGTAATGTGTTCAAGGTTCTGCCTCCAGTGTGTGTAGGGAACTGCTTTTCAAGCCCCTCTTTTTTTTCTGCAACCTCTAATTCTCTCTTCCCCTCCCTTACCCTCCCCTGCCCCTCCCTCCCTCCCTCTTTTTCTCTCTCTCTGCTTTATCATACTGCTGCCATTAGGTAACACAGCATAAAGTAATATACTTAGAAAATAATTTAGGTATTGTAGAAAAGTAGAAAATTTAGATACCTGAAAAAAAATGGCTCCCACACAGATAGAGAATTGTCTGAGTTAGTGCATTAGTATAAATCTTCCCATACTTCTGTTGTTGCTCCATATATTCATTATGCTAGACTTCAGTTCTTTGTTTAATGTAAATGATGGGTTCAGCTGTGGCTCATGTCATTTCCACAGCATCAGGGTGTGTGGTGACCTGTTGAGGTGTAGGCTTCCTTTTGGTGCTCCCCTTGACTTGTTGCGTCTGTTCTGTAGAACTGGGACGTTCTCTACTATTCTTCCAGTTTTGATAAGTTTAAATTCTGTGGTTATTGATAATTTACTTCATCAGGCTTAGGTAGAGAAGATCGGGGGAGATCTTTGTTCTTTCTTAGAAATGTCTGGTGTTTTCTTGAGCAGATAAGGGCTATGCTGTTTCTAACAGTCTGCAGCTTACTGCCTGAGAGTGTTGTTTTCAATGTTTGACTGAGCAGGGATGGTAAGAAGCTTGTGATTCCGGCAAATACAAAGTGTATTCATGGAAAAAAGTCTTGTGGTTCTTGGTCCATAAGAATGGGAGATACAGTTTGATAAAAGCTTGGCCTTTGCCCAGCTGGCCACAAACTCTCAAGGGCAGGATAATTTGGCAGTGAACAGTTCTTCAGATGATTGTTAATCAGCTATAGTGACTATGCTATAGTGAGCAGGGATGAAGTATTTGAGTTCCAGACATGCACTTTATAACAGTCATGGCCATTGTTGTTGTGTAGTTCCTATGTGCTAGATTTTAAATATTCTTTATATTATTGATTTATAATTCTTAAAACCACTTTGTAGTGTGAGGATTGATTTTACAGAAGAGATCAGAGAGGTATAGTAACTTGTATGTTACCACCACAGCTTGTAAGTAGAAGAACTAGTATTTTTACACAAAGCACATCTCTTACAATTTTTTTTTCTTTTTCCAGTGTCATTCTCAGTGGCTTAAAAATAACTTCTCCCTTCCCAAAGCAGTACCCAACACTGACTCTTCCCACCTAATTAATGTTTAGTTCTTTAGTTCTTGGAAGAGTTATCTGTACCCATCAGCTCATTCCTCGGCTCCTTTTAGCCTCTCTTGTAGTCTTTCAGCTACAACTGTTCCTATCAAGACCACCTCCTTATCATTCACAATGATAGATAGACATTTTCCCTTCTCGTCTTGATGCATCAGGACAGGCGACCTTCTTTCCTCTGTTCTTCCTGGTCCTTCTCTCTCTCCTTTAATGGTTCTTTTTCCATCTGCTGTCTCTAGTAGTGCTTCTGTGAATGAGTTCTGGATGATTGTTTGTCTCTCTGGACTCTTCCTAGGTTGACCTCATCATTTCTGGAGTGTTCAGCACCACCCGTATTCAGATGACTTCTGAATTTATGCTTCCAACTCAAACATTCCTGTGGATTTTCTAACTAGTGTGCTGTACTTAACATCTTTTAGATATTTGAGATGAATGCTTTTCTTTTGATGAGAAGTATTCAGTGCCCTCTCATTACTCCAAATACCCCATACCCACCCAAAAGAGCAAATGCCTTATCATGACTTGTGTATGAGGTATTCTGCATGGCCTGGTGCTCACTTTATGTAGCAACACATGTGGTCCTACTGTTCATGTCTTGTGCTTTATTTAGGTGCTCCTGGTATCCTTTTCATTCCTGCATGTGCCCAATTCCTTTCAACCCTCATGGTCTTTGCATAGCTTTTTCCTTTGCTAGAAATAATCAGTTTCTTGTGCCTGGTGTGACCATTCCATCTTATCCTTTGAATCAATGTTGTCATTCCTGAGAAACTGCTGTCCAATTAGGTAATCAGCCATGTGAGTTGCAAGATCTCTGTTTTTGTTGTTCAGCATGTGTTTCCAGCACATACCTTGTGTAGTTACAGTTCCGTGTTCAAAATGAGTAAGCTTACTGATATGTAAAAAAAATCTCATTTCTTATCGAAAGACTTGACTCAAACCTCAAACTTCATGCTGTTTTTGCGCCAAACCTATAAGCAACTTCAATATTAAACAAAATAAGGTGAGAAGCTTGAATAGCTGACGAGCATTTAGAGAGTAGCATGAAGGTTAGTATGGGCTTAGTTCTTGATCTATTCCCTAGTTTTGTATTCTCATTCAACTGTACCTAAGTATTTAAGGGTAATCAGTATCCTGGTCTTGGTCAACTGCGCTTATTTCTGTAGGTACTCAAATGTGCTGTCTGGAGCTTAATGAGCAGCACAGTCAGTCTACTTGCGTTCTTCTCATAGTTTAGTTCCTTAACCCGAGGTGAGATTTCTAGGGGAGGGCTGGGCTTGTGTTTAGAGCAGCATGGCAGGATGGAAAGGACATTGAACGAGAAGTTGGCTTGGATTTTTGCCCTAGTCCTAGTTTGAAAACCAAAACAAAACCCTAAGCCTCAGTTTTCCCACCCATAAAACAAGAAAATTGGATCACATGATTCCTATGGTTCCTTTTGCTTTAACCATTGTGAAATAGCTGGTTCTTGTAGGAATTATGGTTGCTGATATTAAAGGAAATAAACTGTAGCTTTTGAAGAAACAGACCCCAGTCATTTTTAAATGAAAAGTAGTGAAAGCTCCCATAGCTAGTGGAGTGAGTGATACATTCCTTCGAGATTCAGAATCCTTCAACTTAACCTCTGTTTGACTGCCCCATGACAGGCTTAGTTTATTGGACATTGTCCAACGGGAGAAAAAAAATGAGTCAACCGCTTTTGTGTTTTTGATGACCTGACTTCAACCCCTCTAGGAACTAAAAAGGTGACTCCATTGAGAATAATAAGTGTCTTCTTCTAAACTGCAACATCCCAAAAAGAATCATTCATTTTAATGCAAACTTGAATCACTTGGTTCCCCAGAGGACTACTCTTATAGAAAGAAATGAGGTAAAATAACTACTTATGCTCAGATGTTAGGAAGCTGAGTTGGTCAGGCAGACTCTAAATTATAACCTTTCTGTGAATTTTATCTTCAATCAGTTGGTAGCAGCTTGTCTCCCACCTTTTATTAATTATTCCTACTAAAGACTGGCCTTTTAAAAATAAATGTTTATCCCACTGGTTCCCAAAGCATACTTGGGGTTGAGTGATAGCTTCTTTTAATTATTCCATGTGAAGAAATTGAAGCTCTGAAAACTAGTTTTAAGAAACTTGCTGAGTCAGGTTGAGCTGTGCTTTGCACCAAGCCAGTGAGCAAAGAGTCTTTTTTTTTTTTTTGAGCTTCAACTGTAGTTATGCATGCTTTTCTAAAAAAAATAATTTTTAATGATAGTGTGAAGAATTGGACATTGATGGCAGTCACGGTTGCAGGTCAAGTCATTGTCATACAGGATCCTTCCTAGGAATCATCCAGCCCTATCTTCTCTAGTTTTCATTTTGCACATTTGAAGACTAAAGTCAAACCGAAAGCAAAATAATGAATCACATTCAGTTGGATCACATAGTAACATCTCACAGAAGCATGACCTTATTTGTGTCTTGGATTTAGAAAACCTGTTGCTTTAAGTATTTTAATAAAAACAGACTTCTCCTCCCCCACTAAGGCTCACTTTTCTCCTGGATCACTTTAATTATGTGAGCTGGAATCCTGTTTCTCACACTTCTTCAGTTCTCAACCTTGTTAAAATTAATCATATAATCCCCCTTTAAAACATAGTATTAAATCACCATAGTAACACAGTGTCCAAGCTTTATAGATAAAACATAACAGCCATAAGAAGGTAGCATTTCGTGTCCCCTTGACAGCTCTATAACTTTTATGGAAATGTGTTCCTTCCCCTGGCTGTAAGGTGGGAGATAGCATTTCTTGCACCTGCTTTATTACCACATTATTTTGAAGTTGCCGCTTTGTTTTTGTTCACCTTCCTAGTTAAATAAGGAGAGTGGAACACTTCCTTGTTTTTTGGAGCCATTTTCCTGTGCTTGAAGCACTCTCCAAGGGATAGAATTGTTTCCTTAAATATAACTAGGCAAGGTCCTTGACCTTTGTGCTGTTATACCTTGAAAATCTGTTTAATTTTATTTTTCTTTTGTGATTTGTATAAGGGAACATTAGAAAGAAAGTCTAATCTACATTTGAAATTTTAATTCATAGCCTACCCAAAGACAATAAAATTCTGCCTTTGGCAAAGGCTTGTTAAGAATGATTTTTCATTTCTACTGACAATTGGAACCTTAACATCAGTTTGACTATTTTAGCAAGTTAGTATCTTATCAACTCAAGCACACTTTATAAAATATAGTAAATGATACATACACATTGTTGAATTCCTTGAGTTAATTCACTATCAAATTCTAAATATTATGTTAGTGTAAACTTACATATTAGAATTTTAAATGTTTACATTTTTAAAGGTGTGAGATATAGGATAACTGGTAAACTAATAAAAATTGTGCATTTTGAAGCATTTTGTAACTTTTAAGAGTTTTAGATTAATCTGGTTATTAATATGCTTTAAAATTATTTATTAGACAATTTGTACTCTATTACTTTTATGTGTAGTTAGTATATTTTGTACTAATACAAGGGTTTTTGGCTTTTTTTATAATTGAGAAAAGGAAAAAAACAAGTTTCTGCCTCCTCCCATCCTCCCATTTCCCTCCCCCTCCTCCCACCCTTCTCTCCCTTTCCCTACTCCTCTCCCCCTCCCTCTCCAGTCCAAAGAGCAGTCAGGTTTCCCTGCCCTGTGGAAAGTCCAAGGTCCTCCCCCCTCCGTCCAT
>NC_022011.1:38442053-38456076 GCF_000317375.1 Microtus ochrogaster | reverse complement strand
GACCCTATCCTATAGCAATACTGATGAATATCTTGCATATCACCATAGAACCTTCATCTGGTGATGGATGGAGATAGAGAGAGACCCACACTGGAGCACTGGACTGAGCTCCCAAGGTCCTGATGAGGAGCAGAAGGAGGGAAAACATGAGCAAGGTTTTTTGGCTTTTTAATCACTTGAAACATTGCTTTAATTTTTAGTTCCTTGAACAAGCTTAACATTTTGGCATTCCTGCCATCTAAGATAGTAAATATGTTCTTCAAAGTTCAGAAAGTATCAAGGACTTAGGAATTCATAGCCCTGCCCCTTTTTCTTTCCATTGTTCTCATGGCACTCACTGAATCTGAGTGAGTTCCCTAGCTAGTCTTAAGTGTCCTTTTCTGTAAAATGTGAACATTACTGAAATTCCAAAATTATTGTGAGAACAAATGAAATGGTGCCATTAGATATTTGAATAACCGTAGCTGGTGCATGGTAGAAATTGAATGCCATTGATGACAGTGAGCTGGTGTTGTGGTCATTGGAATCACAGAGATGATTAAGAAACAGGCTTTTGCCGCTCACCTTGTTGCGCTTTCTTCCTTTATATACTAGAAGTATAGAGTGCTTCTATGGCCCATTGACCTAACTACCTGAAGCCGAGCCTCAGTCAGGGGTGTTGGAAATTGTTAATGGTTTTGATTTCTCATAGTCATTAGAATTGGCTCCTTTCTCTCCTTTTCTTCCTCTCCTTCCTCTTTCCTCTTCATTTCCTTCTTCCCCCCTCCCCTGTCCTTGCTTCCTCCTGTCTTCCCTCCCTTTCATTTCCCTTTACTTTCTTGTCTGCTCCCTTGAAGTGTGTAAATCCTAAGCTCATTTATAAAGGTTCACAAAGAAAATGTAGCAGGCTCAATGACTTGCGGCGATTAGATACATAATCTGGAAACTGAGCACACATTCATTTCTTCCTTTGTTCTTTCTTCACTGCAGCCTCACAGTTAGCCAAGTTGGCCAGCACTTCACTTTCGTGCTCACTGACATTGACAGCAAACAGAGATTTGGGTTCTGCCGCTTATCTTCAGGGGCCAAGAGCTGCTTCTGTATCTTAAGGTAAGAGAGAAGGGCTTCAGTTGTCAGCTTTTGCACAGTCCTTCTGTAATTAAGTTTTCCAGCTGTTGTTTTGGTGTCCTATCTGTTCCCCACAAGTCACTGATCTTGAGGAGAAGGACTTTGCGGTGTTGTTCTTGCACTTGAAGTCCTGTAGATAATCGTATTTATTTATTTGCATCACATCCCTTTGGTGGGAAGGGCCCCAATGCTCCTGAGTGGTATGCGGAAACTGGAGAGTCAGCAGGGCTTCAGTCCCTCCTGCTGTTATCTGGAGCTGTCAGAAATTAGTCTGTTAGGCTTCCCTGTGGACATTTTGTGTATGTAAGATTATTAATAAAGTATGTGTCTAGTTCAGGACAGCCTACAGACGCTGATTGTATGCTCCTTGGAGTAGCAGCCTTGCCCTCTTTGAGTGAATGTCTGAATAACTTCCTAACCTGGCTGCCCTTGCGGAAGTTCCAGAAAAGTGCATAAGTGTGAGAAGATATCTTTAGGACTGCCGAAATCCCCTTGCACACCAGAGCCATACTTGCTTAATGCTCTGTTTCCTCCTGCCAGAGGGGTAAGACATTCTGGGGTGGGAGGATGTGTGGAAATCCGATTTTGGAGCTGTTGGCTCTCTGGCCTCCTGCTGGGCGCCTCCTGAGGGGGAGGTAAAAGGCATCCCACACACTCTCCTCTCCATCTGCCTCTCTTAAGTAGGTGTTGGGGGCCTGCCTCCTTTCTCTATCTGCTGTGGAGCAACCGTGCAGGGAGCAGGGAGGTGCCCATGACAAAACCCGGGCCCCTGTGTTTGGGCCTGGCCAGGGGTAAAAGGCCAGGCCCACTGTAGAGTCCAGAAAGGATGGTTCTCTGCTCTAATAGTCTCTGCACTTTGTTCATCTTCTCAGCCAGTAAAAGACCTTCCCAACATAACTCATTCCCCAAAGCCATACTAGGAGAAAAGGGCCCAGCTGATGAAGTTCCTTCGCTCTTGTCAGTGTGAACCACAGTTCTGCGTTTTTCTAACACAGATCTCAGCATTTTCCTTCCTAGCTGATGAGGTCAACTCTCCTCATCACCAAGCTTAGCATTTCTGGATTGGGCACCAGATGCCTGCTGCACAGAGCCCCCAGGAGGGGTGGGGCGGCTGCTTTGGAGCAGTGACTGTGTGCAGCTGTTCTTGAGTAGCCAGTGCTGTGTACTGTCTGCTCAGAAGCTAGACTTGGGTAGTAGTGGTTGTTTACTTAAGACTGGGTATACATCTTTCTCTTTATTTATTTTTAATTTTGATTTTATTTTTTATTTAGAGGACATCATTTTCTCTTCCATTCTAGCTGTTGTATTTCAGCCTTGACCAAGATACTGCATATCTACATTGTACATTTGAAGGAGTGAGAACTTAGTCCTGGTGGCTGACTTTGGTAGAAAGGATTGTCCTGTGTTGGTTGTGGTAATGCACACCTTGATCCCAGCAGAAGCAGGTAGATCTCTGAGTTTGAGGTCAGCCTGGTATACACCCTGAGCTCCAGGCCAGCCAAGGCTACGTAGTGAGACCTTGTATCAAAACAAAAACAAGCAAATGAAAGGTTTATTCCTTATATATTGGGGAGTTACGTTTTTTCTTTTCAATTTGGAATCTGTGTGTGTGTTTACATATGTGTGTTTTTGTGTGCACATCCAAGCACTCTGGCACTATAATATTCATTAGCAAATTTCTGGGAATGAGAAACCACTTATTTAAAAATGTGAATTTAATGGCCTAACTGTGTAGCTTAGTGTTGCAGGGCTTGCCTAAATGCATAGGCTCTATGTTTGATCCCCAGCACTACCACCAAAAATGAACAAATAAGTATATAAATAAATTCATATTCCTTTGTTTCTACTGTTCAATTTTATAAGTTCAGCAGGGATTTTGTGTCTGTGAGAAGACAAGTGTGGTGGCTAGTGGTTGTCAGCTTGACTACATCTGAAAATAACTCCCAAATGGCTAGACATACCTTTGAGGGATTCTTATTTAAATCATTTGGGGTAGGAAGAGACACTTTCAATCCTATTTTTAAGGTGAAAAGACACAATTTTGATCTGGCCACACCTTCTGCTAAAAAGCCCAGATAAAGGAAGCTCTCTTTGTCTATTTACCCCCACTATTTATTCCTTCACTGGCCTTAGAGTCTACTTCTACAGGATACTGGCATATATTGAAGACCAGGTGAGACATGCAGCCTCGTAGACAGAACAACTACTGGATTCTTAGACTTGCTGTTGGTAGACAGCCATTGTTGGACTAGCTGGACCATAGCTTGTAAGCCATTCTAACAAATCCCCTTTCTATTATGTATAAATTGATTCCTTACATTCTGTTTTTCTAGAGAACCCTGTATAATACAGATTATGGTAACAGGACTATGGTTTCTAGAGCAACAGAAGTATAAGGATGAATTTTTAAAGTATCTGGAATAGACTTCCCAATTTGCCTATATCTGCAGTTACTGAAACCTCTCCTAGGAGCTTGGAGAGTACTGAAAACCAATGATATGAACTCTTTTACAAACTTAAGGAAATGCATTTGATTTTTCTGATTCACCAATTGTGAGAGGCAATAGAGTTGACTCTGTAAATAAAACTTAAGATAATTTGTGAAAGAATAAGTTAAATGATGCTGCTGGTTGGTTGTTCTTAGCATCTCTAGATAAATTAACAAAGGAAAAGAACAAGCTCAGTGATAAAAATTAACTGACTTCTAACATCTCAGAATATGGTGAAAGATAACAATCAAGTTGGTGATAAAATTGACTAGCTCCAAATTTGAATAAACAGTCTAAAGTTTTCTGTGTGTACTCTAGGAAAGGATCTTTCTCCAGCAGAAAAATCAAACCGAAGCCCTCATTATAAGGTTTGCTGAATTAGAGTGAAAATTCAAGTCTCAGCCTTGGGAGGGTGTGGGTAGTTAAAGTAAGGGTATTAATTGGTAAAGAATGGGATTCTGTAACTTGGGCTGGAGATACATAAAAGGACCCTAATGAGCTGAGAACTTTGAACCCTCAGATTCTCAAGAGCTTGTCTCATCTGAGGAAGTAGTCTTTTCACCATTAGCAAAAGATGTACTCCCACTCCCACCCTCTGAAATATTTCCTTTTCCACCCTTGACTCAAGAAATTAATCTTTCATCATCTGCTAAACCAGCAGTGACGTTCTCTGAAGAAGATGCCAGGCAAGACAATACTGATGTCCTTCAGGGTCCACCAATAGTTTACTCTAGACTCTTGGTTCTCAACGTATGGGTTGCTACCCCTTTGACAAACATCTGTCTCTAGGAATATTTACATTTTGATTCATAACAAAATTACACTTAAGAAGTAGCAATAAAAATAATTTTATGTTTGGGGTCTGCCACAATGGGAGGAACTATATTAAAGGGTCGAAGTATTAGGAAGGTTGAGGACCACTGCTCTAGACCTGTAAGAAGATTGAGGCTGAGCAGGTTCCAAGAGGGGAGGTAGAAAGTATTGTCCATGAGGCGGTATGCAACACTTGTAAAGAGCTTAATGAGTTTGTGAATTGATTCAAGCAGAAGTCTGGGAAATATATTTGGGAATGGACTTTAAGGGTATGAGGTAATGATGAAGGGAATATAAAACTAGATCAGGCTGAGTATAGATTTTAGGTTTAATACGAAAGCTTGCTTAGTTAAAAAAAATAGGATGTCAAAAGTCTGAATGGTTGGCTAAAACATTTGTCAAAAGATGGGCTACTGAAAAGGAGTTAGAGATGTCTGACGTCCCTTGGCTTATTGTTAACGAGAGGATTTTAAGACTAAGGAAAGCTAGAGTGGGTCCACTGTGGAAAGGGAAGGCCCAGAAGACATGCCCTTTACTAATGTAAAATTATGAGAGGGGCACCAGTTCATTTAAAGAGTTTTATTGTCACCCTTTCCCATGTTCCAGGCCTTAAGGTTGGAGATGCTGCTGCTCAGTTGGATTAATTAAATGTAATGGGTTTAATTGGACCCCAAAGTAGCAGGGGCCAGGTTGCAGTAGTGAATTGCCAAAGGCAAGGTGATCATAGTTATTGTAATGGGCAGCATAGACAAAGCAGTATTCATAAAGGCCTGACCTGTAATGGTCAGCAAAGGCACAGTGGATTTTATGGTGGCATGATTTATATGGACATATTTCCAGGCATGAAATAGATAAAAAGCTTATTGTGTTTTTGTTTAATCTATGTAAGTGGAAAAAATATCGCACATATGAAAGGCTCTGTTGGATCATGACAAAAAGGAATCTTGGCCTGTGAATGAATTTCCAGACTTGAACCGGTTTGCAGACTCAGAACCCCATGAATGAAGGGATAGCCAGCTTCCCCTGAAGAGTTTGACTGTTAGCCTTTCTACAGTTCTTCTCCAGAGGGACCGACGGCCTTTTTATAAGGGTAACCGGGGAAAGGAAAAAAAA
This sequence comes from Microtus ochrogaster, assembly GCF_000317375.1. NCBI lineage: Eukaryota > Metazoa > Chordata > Mammalia > Rodentia > Cricetidae > Microtus > Microtus ochrogaster. The sequence continues at coordinate 38,450,554 of NC_022011.1, read as the reverse complement.
AATCAGATTTTCTAGGGTTTTTGGATACTGAATTAGCACTGGTCCCGGAATATCCCAAGAAACACTGTGGCCCTCCAATGAAAGTAAGAGCTTATAGAGTTTTGGCTGATGTTCTACTCACAGTAGGTTCAGTAGGTTTCTGAACTCACTATGTACTTATTTTCCCAGTACCAGAAAGTAACTGTGATAGAGATATATTTAGAAGTTGGCAGAATTCTCACATTGGTTCCCTAACCTCCAGAGTGAGGGCTACTATGGTTGGAGAGACCAAATGAAAGACTTTAGAGTTGCCTCTGCCAGGGAAAATACTAAATCAAAAACAGGTTCACATCCCTGGAGCAATTGCAGAAATTAGTACCACCATCAAGGTACTAAAAGATACAGGGGTGGTGGTTCCCACCACATCTCCCTTTACCTCTCCTGCCTGTCCAGTGAAGAAGTCAGATGGGTCATGAAGAATGACAGTTTACGACCAAGAACTCCATCAAGTAGTGACTCCAATTGCAGCTGCTGTACCGTATGTGGTATGCTTACTTGAGCAGATTAACACATCTCCTGGTGTATGGTATACAGCTATTGATCTAGCTTTTACAGATTAACTCTCCTGCTCTGTGTCATAACTAAGTTAGAAGGGATCTTGATTGTCTCGCTTCCACAAAATCCCACATTGGTGCACCCCCTATCTTGACAACCTTATGCTGATTCAACCAAGTGAGGAGAAGGTAGCAACCACTTTGGACTTGTTGGTAACACATTTGCACATCAAAGAATGGGAAATAAATCCAATCAAAATTGAAGGACCTCAGGGAAATTCTTAGGTGTACAGTAGAGTGTGGCGCATAAGGAAATATTCCTTGTAAGGTGAAGGATAAGTTATTGTACCTGGCTCCTCTTACCTCAAAGAAAGAAGCACAACATTTAGTAGGACTATTTGGATTCTGGAGACAGCACATTCCTCGCTTGGGTGTTACTCTGACCCATACATCAAGTAACTTGGTATATAAAAAGCTGCTAATTTTGTGTAGGGCTTGAAACAGTTGACAGCCCTTCAACAGATACAGGCTGCTGTGCAGGCTGATCTACTCCTTGGACCATTTAATCCAGCAGACCCAATGGTACTTAAGGTGTCAGTCATAGATAGGGATGCTATTTGGAGTCTTTGGCAGGGCCCCATAGGTGAATCACAGAAGAGACCTTTGGTATTTTGGAACATAGCTGTACCATCATCTACAGACAGCTCTTCTCCCCTTGAGGGACAGCTTTTGGCTTGCTCTTGGGCTTTAATGGAAACTGAATGTTTTACAATGGGCTACCAAGTTACCATGTGACCCGAGTTGCCCACTATGAGCTGGGTATTATCTGAACCACCAAGTCATAAAGTAGGACCTACACAATAGCAGTCTATCATCAAATGGAAATTTTATATATGAGATTGGGCCCATGCATGTCCTGTAGGCACAAGAAAGTTATGTGAAGAAGTTGCCCAAAATGCCCATGGTTCCTACTCCCACTACAATGCTGTCTGCTGCCAAGCATGCTCCTGTAACCTCATGGGATCTTCTCTAAGATCAGTTGACCGAAGAAGAGAAGACTAGGGCCAGGTTTACTGATGGTTATGTATGTTATGCAGGCACCACCCAGAGTTGTACATCTGCAGCATTGTGACTCCTTTCTGGGACAATCCTGAAAGATACTGGCAAAGAGAAATCTTCACAATGGGCAGAACTTCAGGCAGTACACATGGTCATATTTTTATTTGAAAGGATAAATAGCAAGATTATAATTGTTCGCTGTTTAATGTACTGTAGTCAATGGATGAACTGAATGGTCAGAATCTTGGAAAGAACATGACTGGAAAATTGGTGATAAAGACATCTGAGGAAGAAGTATGTGATTAGTTCTATAAATGGGTAAAGGACACCACATACTTGTGTCCCATGTAAATGCTCATCAAAATGTGACTTCAACTGAGGAAGAGTTCAGTAGTCAAGTAGATAGGATCACCCATTCTCTGCATAGTCAGCCTCTTTACCAGCCATCCCTGTCATTGCCCAATGGGCTCATGAATAAAGTGGCCATGGTGGCAGAGATGGGGTTATGCATGGGCTTGAAAACATGGACTGCCATTCACCAAGACTGACCTGGCTACAGCTTCTGTTGAGTGCTAGATCTATCAACAGAGACCAACATTGAGCCCTAGATATGGCACCATTTTATGGGGTGACCAGCCAGCAACCTGGTAGCAGGTTGACACATGAACCACTTCCTCAGTAGAAAAGACAGTACTTTGTCCTTACTGGAGTAGATACTTGTTCTGGTTATGGATTTACTTTTATTCCACATAGTATTATTTATTTCTAAGCAAGGAACTCAACTTCACAGCAGAGAAGTGTGACAGTGGGCACAGAATCATGGAATCCACTGGTCTTACCATGTTCCCACCATCCTAAAACAGCTGGCTTTTTAATTTATTATTATTTTTAAGTGTATAAGTGTTTGGCCTGCATGTATGTCTGTCTCTTTATCCCATGTGTAGACAGTGCCCAAAAGGCCAGAAGAGGTATTGGAGTCTCTGGAACTGGAGTTACAGACACTGTTGAGGCACCATGTGAGTGCTGGGAATCGAACCCAGATTTTCTGGCAGAATAGTTAGTGCTCTTAACCTCTGAGCCACCTCTCCAGCTCCCAACAGCTGGCCTTTTAAGACACAGTTATAGCACCAGTTATATGACAGCAGCCTGAAGGTCTGGGGCAGTGTTCTCAGAGGCTTTGCATCCGTCTTTCTCATTGCCAGAATCAATGGGTCCAAGAATCGGGGTGGGAAAGGCAGTGAGTAGTTCCTGTGCCAGTTCCAGTAAGAAAATTGTTGCTTCTTGTTCCTGTGGCCTTAAGTTCTCCTGGCCCAGAAGTTTTGGTTCTAGAGGAGGGAGTGCTCCCACCAAGAGATACAGGAAACATTCCATTGAACTGGAAGGTTAGACTTCCCTTTGGTCTCTTTGGGCTTCTGATACCATTAAGCCAAAAGGCTTAAGAAAGGAATAACAGTGTTAGGAGGTCAGTGATTGATTCAAATTACTGAAAGAAATTGTATTGCTTTTCCATAATGGAGGTAAAGGAGATTATGTCTGGAGTGCAGGAGATACTTTAGAGCTTCTCTTGGTGTTACCATATGCTGTGATTAAAGTCAATGCAAAACTACAACAACCTAATCCATCCAAGATGATAAAGGGCACAGACCCTTCAGGAATGAAGGTAGGGGTCACTCCTTTAGGAAAAGAGCCAAGACCTACTAAGGTGCTTGCTGAGAGTAGAGGAAATATAGAATAGATAGTAGAGAAGGGCAGTTGTAAATACCAACTAAAGCCACTTGATCCATAGCAGAAAGGGATTATACTTGTTATGAGCATCGTATTTTGTTAATAATGTGTTTGTACAGATATTTGTATTTTCTTCTATTTCTTTATCATGTAATGTAGCATCAATTAAGAGGCTACCAGTGGTTATCATATTTAAGTTTGAGATACTAAAAGAATGTCCCTCAAGGGACATTGCCACCTATACTAAGTTTATAATGCATTTGTGGTTCTAGAAGGGATAATTATATCATATTAGGTATAACTATGGTTATTGTTTTTGGTTGGAAATTAAACATGACATAAGGAAATATGATTATGAGTCAAGTTAATAAGGGGTGGTCTTATAATGGCTATTCTTGGTTGTCAACAAAAACTCATGACTGGGCATACGTGTGAGACACTTTTTCTTCATTAAGTCTCTTAAAGTAGGGTCCCACTTCTAATCCAGATCTCTGAGGTGGGAAGATACATTTTTAATCCAGATTGTTTGAGGCAGGAAGATCCACCATTAATCTGAACTACATTTTTGTTGACAGTCTATATAAAGGACACAGAAGAAGGAAGCTTGCTCTCTCTTCTTTGCTTGCTCTTGTCCTCACTAGCAGGCCCATTCTTTCAGTTGCATTAAAGCCAACTTCTTCCGGATTCTGGCATATACTGAAGACCAACTGAGACATCCAGCCTCATGGATTGAACAACTATTGGATTCTTTGGACGGCCTGTTGGTGGACAGACATTGGTGGATTAGCTGGACCACAGCCTGTAAACAACTTAATGAATTCCCTTTCTATGGATATTCATTCTATAAGTTCTATTCCTCTAGAGGACCCTGTTGTCATTTAGAATTAAACCAGCAGCAATTGTTTTGTTTTCTATCTTGGAACCATGAAGAAAAATTCGGTGGTATAAGCCCTTCATTTGCCAGCCTTTAACTGAATGCTTATCTAAATCTTTGAAGGAAGGCTTTCAGACTAGCTAGAGAGATAATGTGCAACAAATAATACATGGAGTGTTCAAAAGGCTGGATGTCTTGTTTCTATTGACTTGCTAATGCGGAAAGATCACAGTTATGGTTAGAAATGGTATTTTAAAAATACCTTTATTATACTTATTTATTTTATGTGTGCACATGTGTATATAAATATGGACACAGAGGTCAGAGGGCATCTTGTAGGAATCAGTTCTCTTATTCTACTATGTAGGTTCTAGGAATCAAATGAAAGTCATCAGGCTTGGCATCAAGTGCCTTAACTTGCTGAACCATCTTACCAGTTAGTGAAATTCTCTAGGGAGGAGTGTGGATGTGGGGCTGGAAAAATGGTTAAAGTGTGTAATTGCTGTTGCATAGAACCCAGATTCCACTTTTAGTATCCATGTCTGGGGTTCACAAGTACTTATTAGTCTAGCTTCAGGGAGATCTGATATCTATGGTTTTAGAGGGTATCTGTGTTCATATACATATATACCCATAAAGAGACACATATACATAGTTCAAAATGAGTTTTAAAAACTGAATCACTAAAAATATGTGAGTTTTTTGTATAGTGTTTGTACTTGATTGTATGTATGTGTTCATACAGATGGTTTGGACATGTGTTTATATAGTCTTGTAGAAACCATAAGTCAATTTGAGTCTCTTCCTGGATTGCTTTTCTGTGTTTTGTTAAAAGAGAAGACCTCTCATTGAACCTGGAGCTTTTTGCTTTGCTAGGCTGGCTAGACAAGGATCCACCTATTTCTGTCCCCCAAGTGCTGAGATTACAGAAAGTTTCTGCCATGCTGGAGTTTTGTGTGAATACTGGGGATCCAAACTCAGGTCGTCCTATTTAAGCAGCTGGCACTTTGTCAACTTTGCCATCTTCTGAGCTCCTAAAATATAAAGGATTTCATATGAATTTTGGGACAGGTTATGTAGGAGTTTAGTGAGAATAGAAAAATGACGATGTACAGTTTATACATAAGTAAAGGACATACAATAGCACCTCCTCTGTGTTAGTTTGAGAACACTGCTATTAGTACCATGTCCAGTAGGGTGAGTTGCCTGGAGACAGAAGCTGCTAACTCAGATACTATTCTTGTTACTATTTTCTTTGAGTAAGCCTTATGCCCAGCCACAGGTTGCAGTGTGCTCAGTGCTGTGACTTAAATATGTGCATAAACCATATTTACTTTTACCTTCCATTTCTCTCCTGAGAAATGCCGCTCCCTGTGATGTTGGCTCTGTGGACACAGCCTCTACTGTTAATAAATTTCACTTTTTAGGGTCATTTTCTTTCTGACTGTTTTACCAATGTTACATATTATAGTGTCTATGAGCCACTGTACATCTTTCCATTCACATATCTCCCCATCCTCTCAGAGCAGTTTTCTCTAGGCAGAGATCATAGTTCCTTCCTCTAAACACCTTTCATACTTGACATACTTAAGGTTTCTATGTATAATTGTTGCTCTTTTATCATTTTCCAATTGTACAGTCAACTCTTCATAGGTGAGGACTGTGTCTTAATCTCCAACTTGTAGAGTAATATTTGACTGAGGAACTGTGTGTCTACCATTCAGAAAAAGGGGGATGCATCTGGAAAGGAAAGAAAGGGCAAGCCTTGAAATGAAAGGATGACTCTAATTATTTAAAAGAATGAAAGCAAAATACTTACTGGCAGAAGTATAGTTCCTATTACTTAAGTCATTTCATATTAATTACAGCTGTAAGGCAGTGAGTGCTCCTTTGAGTCTGCCAGAGATTCAGTTTTGAGTGAGGGCATTGTGCCTACAAAGAGCTAGTTTATCATATCACAAAATTGAAATTTAATTTCAGAATCAGAGCTTCATAGATAGCCCTTAGAAAATATACTTCACTTGGTTTACATTTAGGTTTTGTCCCTCTTGCTAGAATATCTCTCCCATGAAGGCTCAGGAGTTTTGTTGTTTGGTTTTGTTTTTGTTTTTTGAGCCCCAATTTCTCTGTTTAGCCTGCTGATGTGGGATTCCCCTTTGTATGCTGTGAATGTGTTTATTGCCATTGGCTAATAAAGAAGCTGCTTTGGCCTATGGCCAGGCAGAATATAGCAAGGCAAGAAATCCAAGCAGGGATAAAGAAAGAAAGAATGTAGTGTTGGGGAGACACCATGTAGCCACTCAAGAAGCAAGAGGTAACAAACCACAAGCTTCATGGTAAAACATAAAATAATAGAGATGGGTTACTTTAAGATGTAAGAGTTAGTTAATAAGAAGCCTGAGCTAATGGGTCAAACAGGGTTATAATTAATATAGTTTCGGTATGATTATTTGGGTCTGGTTGACCAGGAAGCCAACACACAGTCAATGTTTACACTTGACTGTTGGAACTTACTTGTTAGAGCAGAGTGACCTTGAACTCACTGAGATCCAGCTGTTTCTGCCTCCCTAGTGCTAGAATTAAAGACGTGAGCGACCACTGCCTGTGTTAGGTTTTTTTTTTTTTTTTTTTTCTTAGAAAGTACAAAGTCCTGAAAGTCATGGAGAGGAAACCTGAGCTGTGTGATGGGAACAGATAATATTTAATGGACACAGAAGGTTAAATAAGGAGGGAAAGCACCCCTATTAGGAAGACTGGTTAGAAATGGATATATTTTTTTTTTTTTTTTTTTGAGATAGAATCTTGTTATATAGCCTGTGCTTATTAAAAAACAAAATAAAAACTTTGAAAAGTTCAGTTGTATGAACAAGTCTCATTAATACTCATGTCACTGTAGCATCAAATGCATTATACATATGCTATCATAATTGACTATTTCTTGCCACAGAAGGATTTTTTTTCACGAGATAGTTATTTAGCAAGTTGCTTGGTTATCAGTGATACTAAAACTTTTTTTAAGACAGGGTTTCTCTGTGTAACCCTGGAACTCACTCTGTAAAATCAGTCTGGCCTTGAACTTACAGAGATCTACATGAGTAGATCTTTGTTTCATGAGTGCTGGGATTAGGTGTGCACCACCACCACACAGCTGTTAATACTAAATTTCAAACAACAACTTTGAAAACAGTTATGAATAAGTCTGTTGTTCTTCATTATTAAGTTACATAAGCTGTTGTACCATCTTTGGTTGTGCCAATTGGGTATGATACATTGCACATTGATCTCAGAAATCTTGTGTTATTAAACAGAATGACCTGGAACTGCAGTTAGTCATGACCCCCAATTTTCCAAATGTCACATCCCTCATCAAGGCTAGAAATATAATGAAATATGCTATTTCTAACCAAGTTCTGCTTTGCTGTCTACAGAAAGATTCCAAGAGTTCTGAAACATGAAGTTGCTGAGAGCTGAGGAGAGAGATGTCATACAGTCATTACATTTCTTTAGCCTTCATAAAAGGACCTTATAGTCAGCTTTTTGTTTTGTTTTGTTTTCTTGACTATATTTGTAGATCTTATTTAAGTTTTTTGAGAAAACCCAACTAATTTTCCTTATACCCAAATAAAACTGATTGGAACTTAGTACGTATTTTTGGAAGAAATAGCCTTTTTCTAAAAATAAAAAAGATTGTGTGTGTGTGTGCGCACAGTACTTTTGGATCACAAATTAGACAGTAAAACAGTGCTTCTTTCTAAGTGTTACTCATGAGCTTTGCTTAAACACAGTGAATTGATACTTGCCTAGTGGTAACCGGGAGAAAAACTCCTTACCCAGTGAGAAGTGGCATGCAAGGCTCTGAAATGTTAGTGGATCTAGATAAAAGAACAAAGCTCATCAGTTCATAGTTGAAATGTCTGACTGCAGAAATCCTGGTGGGATACGATTCAAATTTGAGGCCTATCCTATAGCCCAGAGTTTAGAGTTACTTGGTGCTATGGAATACATCAGATTGAGGGTTGAGGTGGTCATTACAACTGTTGCTTGTAGTTCTAGATAAAAGTGCATGTCACTCTGGGAATAATACCTTGATTTCCACTGGCCTTCTCATTGCTGTTCCCAAGTCCTGATTGTCCTTTCTGTGCATGTTGGCACACAGATATATGAACCTGAATAGTGCTTGGCAAAATCTTCTTCCTTCAGCAGTCTTTTCTAACTGAATGGCAAGAATGCCATGGCATCCATTCTCATTGGTATTGGCATTTCTCTTTCTTTTCTTCTTTCTTTGCTTCTTTCCTTCCCTCCCTCCCTCC
>NC_022011.1:38433125-38441745 GCF_000317375.1 Microtus ochrogaster | reverse complement strand
GCCTGTCCTGGAACTAGCTCTGTAGACCAGGCTGGTCTCGAACTCACAGAGATCCACCTGCCTCTGCCTCCCGAGTGCTGGGATTAAAGGCGTGCTGTTTCAGTGTTTTCAACAGGGCTTTTCTGCCTTTCAATGTTTCTGTTTCTCTCTACAGCTGTATGATTTCTTCTGTCATTCTTTCCTTTTAAAATTAAGACTCATGGCAAGCTTTTGTTGATTTCTGGATGATCATTTAGGAGAAAGGAGGCCTCCTTGGAATGGCAAGTTTATAATTTCAGTGGTTGTGAGGCCTTGGACATGGTTTCTATCAGTGTGCAGTCCCTGGGATTGTCTGAAGTTTATGTGGTTCCTAGGCCAAGGCACTTACTCGGCCTTCAAAATTTTGAAATGATGGTGTTGGGTTCCTATCAGATCATCATTTTGTTGGTCATTATAACTTTCTTATTTTAATAAAACAATGAAGTGGCTAAGAATGATATATGTTTCTTTTTTCATACTTCTTACTTAAAACATAATCCTCTAGTGAGTCACAACTCGCTTACAGTGACAAGCCATATAGCTTCAAGAAAGTCACCTTTGCAGAGAAGAAAGGAAAGGAAAGTTGCTTCCTCTCCCTGCTATTGAAATAGGAGTCTGGAAGGTGGGAAAGATGGGTGTGTCTTCTGCTGTAGCAGCAGCACCTGCTGGTAGTGGTAGCCAACCTCAGACCATCCTGGCTTCCTGGCCAAACCTTCCCTCGGGTGACCAGAGCCCAGAGTGGTGCAGGAGCTGGAACTCCAGGTCTTTTGCTAGCAAAAGTGTTCATTTCTGAGATGGAACAAGGTACAGAGAAATGAGAAACTGCTACTTCCTTTCTCTCATTGTGTTTCCTTGGTACCGCGGAAGCCTACAGGACAGTGAGGAGCTACAGAACTCAGCAAAGCAGCTTTATTCTCTCTGGACCTTATCTTTGCTTTTGGCTGGACATAAGGTGGAATTGGCTTAACTTATGCTCTCCACCTAAAATCACCTTGCCTCTAAGCTACACTCTTAAGCATAGGCAGATTTGCAAACATGGAGCAGGTTTGGATTTAGATCATCTGACCCTGTCATTGATAGGTTTGAAGAGCAGTAAAAGTCTGATTTCTCGCCCAGAGGATGAAAGGACAGCCCTCTCTTCAGGTATACATTGCATTGTCTGAAACTTAAAGATCCCATAAACCTAAACTTCTGCTCTGAGCCACTTTTTTTGTTTATTTTTTCGAGGCAGGGTTTTTTTGTAGCTTTGGAACCTATCCTGGAGCTAGTTCTTGTAGACCAGGCTGGCCTCGAACTCAGAGATTTACCTGTCTCTGCCTCCTGAGTGCAGGGATTAAAGTCGTGAGCCCTTATTTTTAAGGTATGGTTTTAAAAAATGATTACATTTGTTTTTTTGTGTGTATGGGTGTGTGTGTGTGCACGTACACACATGAACACATCCAAATGCATGCATGCAGTTGTGTATTGGGGTATTCATGAGATATGCATGTATCACAGCACAACTTGATGGAGTCAGTTCTCTCCTTCTACCATGTTGGTTCCAGGAATGGAACTCAAATGTCAACTTGGTAGCAGGTGCCTTTATCCAGTGAACCATCCCAGTGGCCCTGAAATATTATTTTTGAAAGTATGAAGTTTATACTTGTTCACTCAAGGAATTTAGAAACCCTTAGAAAAGTGAGTCCTCCTACCACTTAGATAGTGACTGGGGTGTTTTATTCTTTGAATTGTGCATATGCAGTAGGTATAGTTTTGTATTGATTTCCTTCAGTTACTAAAGTATATGTATCATTGCATCTCATTAAATATCTTTCTTGAGACTGTTTTAGACTACATTATTTTTATGTTGTTGTTTTATAAGGAAGAAGTTCCTAGTGATCAAAAATATATTTTTTGCTGAGATGTGTATTCTTTTTGAAGGCACAGTCGTAATGTTATTTGTCATTTGGATGAATAACTTGGTATTTATGTTTATAGGAGAAACACACTTAACTATTTTTTTTAATTTAATATGTGAACTATTAACTGATCTTAACAATAAGGAATAACTTGTAGTTTTTAAAAACAATAAATGTAAAGCTACAGAAAGCTTTAGATGAATCAAGTGGGAAATAACCAGCTTAGTTTACTTTCCTGGATTTTACTCTATATGCTTGTGCCATCAGAGGACTCTATTCGAGTGAGTAGTGCAGTATAATGCAGAGAGTAATGCAGCACACAACCATTCCAATTATAATCTGGTACCTATTACATCTGAAAAGACAACACTCTGTGTATCTTAAGACCTTATGTCAAATCTCAGGGAACTTTAAAATGTCGCAGAGAAAATGAAATCCTATATTAGCGTTTATAATGGATATTGAACAGGTTTTATTTCTTTTCACAGGACTTGAAACTATCAACAATCTCAGGTCGAATAAAGGGTATTGTCCTTGAACTCAGTTCCTGAATGTTGGGCTTCCACACAGTGATATTTAATCACTTTTCTAGAATACCAAGCAATTTCACTTTCAAAAGTTATCCAGGGAGGAATCATTTCTGATTTCTAATCATTCTGTTTGTGATGTCTTTGTTGTACAGTGGATGGGGCCTTGCATTGGGGCTAATTGTCCTTTTACTTATTTAGTCAAGCTGGTATTTTAGCTGCTTCCTTCTGTGTATTATGAGCCCAGAAATGCCCCGGAAATAGCTGACTCTGAAATACTTGCTTTTTTTTAAAAAAAAAATATAAAAGTGTATTTTAAAGTGTGGTAGAAAAAGAAGTTGGGTGAAACTCAGCGTCCTGTGTAGTTTGTTGGCCTTCGGTGCCTGGTTTTCTTCTATTGCTATTAGTTTTAAACTTTTATTCTTCCAGAAAGGCTAGAAGAGATCTTTAGAGGTTTGAAAACAAACACAGAAGTAAACACTAGACCACCCTGCCAGTGAAAACAAGTCCAGAATGAAAACTGGAGAATGTGTTTGTTCTTCTGTACTGAGCTGGGATGTCTACTGTGACTTTTGTATATTTGGTGATCTTGAACATTACTGTTAAGAGGGGGTTTTTAGTTTGTACTTTACTTTTTTGTATTTATATGAAAATATACAAAAAAATATTCATTGTCTTTGAACAAAGGTACCCACTGTGCCCAGACCACTAGATACAATACTTGCTTTGTAAATTTTCTTTTTTTATTTATTCTTTAATATTTGAAAAGATTATATATAGTCTTTTTTTTTTATTGAGCTCTACATTTTTCTCTGCTCCCTTCTCTGCCTCTCCCCTCCCCTTCAACCCTCCCCCAAGGTTGCCATGCTCCCAATTTACTCAGGAGATCTTGTCTTTTTCTGCTTTCCATGTAGATGGTTCTTATTATTTTCTAGGTTCTCTGGGATTGTCATTTGTGGGCTGATTTTCTTTGTTTTATGTTCAAAAACCACTTATGAATGAGTACATATGATACTGTCTTTCTGTGTCTGGGTTACCTCACTCAGAATGATGTTTTCTAGCTCCATCTATTTGCCTGCAAAATTCAAGATGTCGTTATTTTTTTCTGCTGTGTAGTACTCCATTGTCTAAATGTACTACATTTTTCTTATCCATTCTTTGGTCTAGGGGCATTTAGGTTGTTTCCAGGTTCTGGCTATGATAAACAAAGCTGCTATGAACATAGTTGAACATGTGTCTTTGTGGCATGATTGAGCATCTTTTGGATATATACCCAAAAGTGGTATTACTGGTTCTTGAGGAAGGTTGTTTCCTAATTTTCTAAGAAATTGCCACACCGACATCCAAAGGGGCTGTACCAGCTTGAATTCCCACCAGCATTGCAGGAGTGTTCCCTTTACATCACAACCTCTCTAGCATAAGTTGTCATCAGTGTTTTTGATCTTGTGAGTATTCTATGTTCCTGTTCTGCCAGTACCTACTCCTTGCCTTTTAAAGATGAGATACCACTATGCAATTCATTTTAATTGTTGCTCTTCTTTCCTGAAGTTTAATATGTGCTTGTTGTTTGCAGACAAAGCTAGAGGAACAGGTAATCAATACTGAAAGGTCAAATGGTGTGCCACATGGTATGACATGCAAAATATGACCCACTGTTAGAACCAGGCATCCAAGGTTTTCTAACTGGGGAATTGCTTGGAGTTCTCTGCTAACTCCATTTTCTTATATTTGTGTGCTATAGAATTAGGGATCCTGTATATGTGTAGATCAAGGATCTTGACAGGGTAATCATTGGTTCCTCATGGCACTACTTAGTGCAATACTGACTAACAGGATAGAGAAGTTGTATTCTTATCACATCATAGATGAGATGTGTATGGGCATACATGCTACCAAGTACACATGAGCCTGGTCACAGCCACCTGAAGCAGACACTTGATAGCAACTAAATTTGTTGGTTAGTATATAAGATGGTCCAGTGTTCCTATATAAACAGAAATATATAGATAAAATCTTTAATGATCTTCCCACCTTTGGGACTATGTTCTAGGGAAATTCCAAAATATATTTATAAAAAAGGTTGGAATGGTTCTTTGACTGTGTGTTATAGTTTTATGTCATTTATATTATACATAATATAATATATGTGAAGTGTAATCAATATTTGTGAGAGTACTTAGCACAGTGTCCAGAATGAAAGTTATAATTTAAAAGCTCGGCACTGTAGAATTAGAAAGATAGTTAAATTAGATACCAATAACCATCATAATTATTGTGGATGATATTTTGATGACATAGGAAACATCTAGGACATATTGTTATATAGAAAAAAGAGGGGGCTGGAGAGATGGCTCAGAGGTTAAGAGCACTGACTGCTCTTCCAGAGGTCCTGAGTTCAATTCCCAGCAACAATCTATAATGAGATCTGGTGCCCTCTTCTGGCATGCAAGCATACATGGAAGGAATGTTGTATACATAATAAATAAATAAATCTTCAAAAAAATTGTTCAAAAAGAAAAAGAAAAAAGAGGAAGCAGGAAACATATTTTTACATATGATGTGATATCTATTTTATAAAGCAGCGTATAAGAAAAATTGTTTGGATCATTGAACACTGAAGTATTAACCATGAATGGCCAGGAGAAATGGCTCTGTGCTTATGACCATTTGCTACCCTTGCAGAGAACCTGAGTTCTCAATGTAAAAAACATGGAAGCTTAACCATCTGTAACCCTCTTCTTACCTCTGCAGGCACTGTATGTATATAGTGCACTTACATACATGCAGACAGAACACACACACATTCAAAAACTAAAGATTTAAAACATTAATAATGGGCATATTTAGATAATTTCTTGAGCCTTTAAAATTTTTTTCTTCAGGTAGCTTTAAGAAAGTAGCTCCTGCCGGGTGATGGTGGCACATGCCTTTAATCCCAGCATTCTGGAGGCAAACTCAAATTCATAGTGAGTTTGAGACCAACCAGACTGTTACACAGAGAAATCCTGTCTTGAAAAATCAAAACAAAAAACCAAAAACAAAGAAAAATAAAGTAGCTCTTCTGGAAGTTTTTATCTGTCCATTTCAATCTAAACACTCATTTTTATCGTAGCATATAAATTTTCTAATTCAGAAAAAATTTATTTTCAAATGTCACTGTTCTAAATACAGAATGCAGGGGAGGGAAGTGGTACAATGGCATGAGATGCTGTTTCCCTTTAAGTCTTTAAAAGGGACTTGAGCTTGGGGATTAGACTTGGGTTTACATTTTCCTTCTTTCCAGCTCTAAGACCATGAGCAAGTCACATTACTTCCAGAGCTTTAGTTTTGTATTTCCCACTATGATGTGGAGGACTGTAATTTTTATTTATGAACACATGTTATACATAGTACATGGTACATCTTTGGTGTTCAGTCTCCTGGTCTTGCAAAATTTAAAGCCACTTTCATTATAAAATATGCTGTTGATGAAAAGCACCTTTTTGCCAGGGATGGGGGTGGGGAGTTGCCCACAAATTGCAGTAAAGTCTTATATTGATCTCAAGAAGCATTTTTTCTCCCAGAAATGTCCGAAGTTCATCTGAATTGTGAAATCATTGCACTAGTCACAGTGGGGTGTTCAGCATCTGTCCTGTACATCATCACCATTCTCTACCTGCCTAACCGACCTTTGAATTTTCTTGGAAGTTTGTGTCTTGTGTGAAATGATGAGGAGCCTGTTCCCAATGTGTACTTCAAACCTGCTTTTTTATGGCCACAGGATCTCTGTCAATAACCCGCTTTATGTTTTCACAAACCGAGCCCCTGGGGAGCTGTCTGCACTGTTCAGTGTGATCCAGCTGAATTCCTTCCCTTTCCCACTCAAACCCTTTGAATTGCCTGTTTTTTGTTCATCTACCCTAAGGATGGTCTGAGATTGCAAATATGGCCTTTCTTCTGCTGAGAAGTGAGAATTGTTTTTAATTGAGCAGAAACATGTGGAAGGATCAGGAATATCTCAAGGGATTACAGAAAAATTCCAAATTTGTACTACTTACAGCTTGTGTTTAGAACAGGGTCTGCTGGGAATAAATGCTAGTTAGTGTGGCCTGTGACCTTAAAAACTGTTGACATGGACCTCAGCCAGAAACTAGCCACAGACCTCCTTTGTTAAACTCATTCACAGCCTCTTGAAAACTCTAGTCAGTGTAAGTTGCCAGGTCCAATCTTGCACAACCTTTTTTTTTTTCCCATGCTTTGAAAACAGAGGATGCCCCTTAACCAGCAAACCTTCTTTAATAGGACTACATGGCCTAAACGCAATTGGAATTGACAACTTCCTGGCTTGGGTTTGCCAACTGGCAGTGCTGGAAGACTGAGGGGACAACAGCATTGGGGCGCTATGCACTTGTGTTTATGTGTGTGCAGAGGAGACTGAACTCCAGGGCAGGGTGATACCCCTTCACTCAAGAAGCTATGCTCTGGCCCTAATTGAATGTTGAATGTGTCTTCCAAATGTTCTGGCTGGGACACACATCAGAATTATCGTGAGATGTTTTCTTGTCGAAGACAAGAAAGGGGAGTCGGGGCAGGCTTTTTCTTTTCTTATGGGGATGATCTCATCTTGTCCTTCCCTCGGAAATGCTTGAGCAAATCCTCAGTGTTGGATTGCTCTAGTACAAAGTGAGAACTTAAAAGAAGATGATCAGTGTGGGGTTGACCTCACTCACTGTGCAGCTCTATGTGACAAAGTCGAGCTTCTTTCAAGGGCAACTCGATATTTCTCCATTTTTTTTCTCTGTACTGAGAAAACTGAGGAGCTAAGTAGGTTAGGCAATTTCTCCTGTTCCCATAAAAAGGGATATGAATAAGCCTTACATACATATGAGACAAGAAACAAATACTGCTTTTGGTTCTTCTCTGTGATTGAGAAGACTGAATTGTCTGAAATCTATTACATGAAACTTTGAGATGGGTAGACTGGGCTGAAAGAGGGAGCCTGTCTTCAGTTAGAAGTTGATTTGAATACTGTTGAGATGCTGATGGTGGGCCAGAAGGCTGTCGTGGCTATCTGTTGTCATCTTGAGATATCTGTATGGAATGGGTGCCCTCTCATCTCCTTATCAGTGTGTAAAAGTTGGTTGTTGAAGTAGAATATTTATTTACAGCTATGGTGTTGAAATTGTTATTATTTTTTAACAAATTCTCCAACAGACTTATCACTTCAAAAAGCTGCTGAGGTTTTGGCATGTTTTCAGCCAGGCATGTGTGATGAGAAAACAGGAATGTCACATTGGCCTAGGAATATGGAAACTTTGTAGGAGAAAAAAATAATAGTATTTTCTAGGAGGGCACAAGAATTTACTTGTAAAAAAAAAGATCCTAAAGACATGCATGCCCCAAAGTTAGGTACTTTGTAAGTGACTAATGAGGAGAAATTGCTGAGATTACTTGTTTTCAGGGATAGTATTTACATACCCATACACACTTGCACAGATAGAAGCTGCACACAAGCATGTATGTGTGCAGTTTCCCCTCCTCTGTAACTCAGGGCACTTATTTTTCCCACAGAAGGTAGATGACATTATTGTGTTTAATTACCTGACATTCTAAAGAGAGAGCTTTTAGTTTTAGCCAAAACTAGATTTACATTCTGACTTATATATTAAAATTATTTTACTGTAACCCATAAATATGTACAAATTAAATCAATTTGTATTAGAACTAAATTCAGATTTATTAGCTATGTAGCACATTATACCACTTGACTTGTCTGATCTTTATTTTCCACACCTGTAAATAAATATGAGACCTACTTTGTAAAGTCATTCACATATATGTAATCATGTCATATAAAAACTCAATTTAGGGGTTGGCAATATTTATTTTCCTAGGGAACTTAATATTTTCTCTATGTGCAGCTCTTCCATCTTTCAAAATCCTAAGGAAAGGTTTGTAGTAATTTGCTTCCTCTGCAGTCTTTCTGATCATAAAGGGAAACCAGTTAAGCAGTTATTTTGTAGACTGGTTGAGATGGATGGGAAGCAGCTTGATGAAGTTATCGAATGAATCCTTGTTTTGTTATTCCGATATACTATGCTGAGTGTAAATTAGAGTGTCAGTAAAAAATATTCAATGGGTAGGGTGTTAAGAAAGGTTGGTCTCCCTCTCTCTCTCTCTCTCTCTCTCTCTCTCTCT
>NC_022011.1:38428485-38433025 GCF_000317375.1 Microtus ochrogaster | reverse complement strand
CTCTCTCTCTCTCTCTCTCTCTCTCTCTCTCTCTCTCTCCCCTCTCTCCTCTCTCCTCTCTTCTCTCTTCTCTCCTTTCTTCTGACAAGGAGGCCAAAGTTATTACAGATGTTTTGGAACTCGGTTTGAGGTCCCCTTAAGCCCATATTTCCCCTAAGTGCTCATGTTCTTACACACACATAGTTTTTGTTGTCCTAAGAATTTATTGTAAAATTCTCACCTGTGGAAATTGCTCATGGATTCTGTTTGGTATTGTGGCCTCTATATTTGGTATATATAGGAGTTCCACCTTTACTGTTTCCTGTGACTAGCAAATTCTCTTAAGCTCCTTTTCTGTCTCCTACATACTAGAAGATTAAGACTGTCTTCTGGATTGGGTGGAGAAGGGTGGAGAACTCTGGTATGTACAAGAGGGAGAATTTCTTGTCAGATTTTATTTCATTGAAACATTCATTCTCTATTAAGAGTTCTCAAGGTGAGGGTATGCCATCTTTTTCCAAAGATCTCCTCCTAGTGTTACTTTATTTTCTAAACTTTATTAATAGTCCTTTGCAGCTGAAGAAAATATTAGAGAGCTTTCCTGTGCTCTCCTCCAGCTGGGAATGTCTTTCACACATCAAAGGCGGACAGAATCCTTTCATTAAAAGATAGTGTAAGTTCGCCATCTCAGAACAGTGGAACCCAAAAACCTGGAGGAACTTTCAACTGCAGGTTCCATCAAAGCTGGCCTGAGATTTTTCTCATAGGTGACTCCATTCTTTCCCAGTTTGTCACTTGCAGGTGCTTTCAAATCTGCTTTCTCCCTTCATTTTATTTATATCTAGAGGTTTTCTTTATTCAGAAGTTAATTATACAAGTTAGGAAAGATAACTGCTTTAACATTTGTTTTTAATAAGAAAATCCAGAATCCTACCACTTTGAATGAGAGCCAGGGCCTTATTTGTTACTTGCTTCTCTTACCCTCCCCCATATTACTTGCTTAGTATTTACAACGCATTTATTTGAACCTGAGATTAGCATCAAAAATGCCATGGAGCTCTTTTCCTAACTGTTGAGGAAAAGTAGTGCCGGTATCAGAGGCAGTGGATTATATCTTTCAGACTTTGTTCTTAAAATACCTTTGGATCCTGGTGAATACTGTATATTATGTTCTAGCTAAAAGTTCAGGTGGCTGCTAGAACATGCATGAATACCAAGGCGTACATGAACATCCTAAAGAATAAAAACACTGTAGGTTCTATCATTTCAGTAAAAGCCTCAGAATCCAGAATACGTCTTGCAATATTTACTTTTCTTACTTTGGTCAGTTTCATGCTCTGTTAGTATTTTCTAGCCAAAGGTGAAAGTTGTCCCCAGATAAATATTGGGATGGTCTGCCAGCCAAATCCCAGGCAATCCAGTGAATTACTCTCTTTGATAGTAAAAAGGGTTCAGTTCAAGTTGCTCTGAATGGCATTTGACTATAAAACAAACAGCCTTAACAAAAGTTGCTGGTGTTCTTCACACCGTTTCTTACCGGTGGCCAGTTCTTTTGGCACTTTAAGACATGAGGCTTGTTCCATTAATACACTGAGTGAAAGCTTTTGGAGCACTGCACAGCCACTGAATGTTGACAGCGAGAAGAGAAAAGCACGTAGATGTATTGAAAATGCTTGAAATCAAAAATGAAAAACAACAAACCAAACAAAAATATCACTGCATGCATGCACATGCAGCCACTCATACCCAGGAGCTGTTGGTCCAGCAGTTTTTGATTCTTTATGGCTTTAATTAAGGTTTTTTTTTTTTATTCTCTTGTGCTATGTTGAACAGAAAAGCGGTGTTTGATGTAATCTGACCCAGATGTCAGCAGTGTGCCAACTTGTGATGATTGTTCGTTTGTCTTCAGTATTTTACTTTGTAAAAGGAAAATAAGAAAACAATTGTTTAGGGGTTTTAAGTTATATTTAGCAACATATTTTGCTATGTTGAATCTGTACCAGGCAAATGCACAGTAATTTAAATATGTCTTAAATTTAACTTCATTTTGGCTATTAATCTTAAAATCCTCAAATGCTGATTATGAGTCCCCTGATAGCTGTTAATGTGCTCAGGGTTTTACATTTTGGGTATTGTTTCTCTTGTTTCAATTTCTCATTCTTCTGTATTTCCTCAGCTAAGAGTGTCGAACTTGTAAGCTCTTTTAAATGGTCTTTGGCAGAATTTTCTCATATAGATTTCTCAGAAAGATGTTTTCATTTGTTGGTACCAGTCGCTTAGAATGCAAGTGGCAAAACTTGAATGGCATTTCCCACATGGTGATCTCTTCCCTCAGTTCTGAGACGTAGGGATCGATTGCTCTGAGAGCCAGGCCTATTCAAGAGTATTGTCTTCAAAATGTTTCATAAAATGAGAGTTGCTTGTGATTTGTGCACATCTCCTGTCTGCCTCCTTTGAAGTGCTTCTGATGGCTGCAAAATCCTCTGGGAAGAATGGATTTTGAAAAATTCTTCTGTGGGTAGAGCAAGCAAGCGAGGCCTTCTGTTGTTATATAATACTATTTTAAAGATCAAGGGATGCACATGAAAATCTTTGATTCCATTATGCCCCCTCCCAAACCCAGCTGGGATTTTTTTTAGTAAAAATAATTTGAACTACTCAGTTACATAGTTAGTTACCCTGTAAGGACCAAGTTCAACTGAAGGTCAAATAAAAAATCTAAAAGTATTTTTCATATTAGATGTCAAAAGTAATTCTAACCTGGCATAAAACTAATTGTAAATCAGGCAGGATTAATTACTATACGTCACTAGCTAACCAGATGAAACTTAATAAAATTTTTATCTAAAAGTATTGAATAAATTGCATTGATATCCTGTAACTGAATTTAAAATTGCTGACTTTATGGCACTGATGATCAGTTAAGGCAGGGGCCATTGGCATATGAGTATTATACAGGAAAGATTAGGGGCTTGGTGACCTGGTCTAAGTCCTGTGCACTCTGCTAGTCAACCACATGACACTAAGCATGGCACTTGACTTGATCACAAGTACATGTGAGGGAATCAGATCAGCTGGTTACACATGATGCTAAAGCTCAAATCTTCTGTACCTACTTAAAAATTCAAATCACAGGGCCAGTGAACTTATTAAACCTTTATTGCTGTGATTTATGTTTCTTGAATGTTTCCTCTGTATTCTGATGAGTATATTTTTAATCAATGTTCCTAGAGTTAGCGTGGGTCTTGTACTGTCTTTCTAATGCACACCATACCATCAATTTTAATTGCATTTAGCTATTGTTACTTTTAGGTGGGATATTAAACACACATCCTCATTTCTTTTTCAGTATAGATAAGGGTACTGACTCAGTACTATTGTCCTCTCTTAATGGTGGTCCGTTAGGTCTTCAGGATGTTCAGGATTGTCCCTTGCAACATTGTAGAATATTCTAGCCTGGACTCCTGAGGCAGCAGAACCACTAGGTTAGCAGAGGAGAGACTCCATCGGTGTCATCTCACTCAGAAACTGGTGAGCTGTATGACTTTAGGTGTACACTGAGTTTCCCTCCCTTTGTGAATACTGACTCTTCACACATTCATGACTCAGCTCTTGAATACTCCACACAGGCCTTTTTAATTATTAGGGACTTTTCATCATTAAATGGCCTTAATAAATGAACTGCTGTGTGGAGAAGATTTAATCTAAGTGGCCAGCTTCCATGACTTTGATTTTTTTAAAGGTATGACTCTTCTGGTGATTTGGAATGCTTGGTTGATAATAAAAACTTTGAAAATGAAATATAGTTCCTGGAAGAATTGTTTAAAATATATATTATAAATGGTCATAGTAAAAAAGGGGATACTTTAATTTTTATCAGCTAGTTAATATTGGAAAGGTCACCAAGCCTTTAAGCTTGAGTGACAAACTTTAAGCAAGAGTGACATTTGTTCCTTGTGTGAGGGGTCAAGTCCCATCTCTTCTTCTTTTCCTACCACTGCATGAACACATCCTTAGTTTCCTGGAATTCTGTTTCTAATCTGTGAAAAATAAGGACAATAATATCTCCTGCAAAGAGTTATTCCAAGGGACAAATAATAACATGTTATTGGCGTACAGTAACCTATCCCAATACTTTTTCCAAGCTTTGTTTACAAGGTTCTTCTGAAGGGTGTTAGTGTCAGGGACTGAAGCAGAACTATGCATGTGTAAGCCAGTGATGACAGAGGAGTGCTCTATGCACACTTATCTTTTCCTCCCTTTCAACACTTCTTCCAGAGACACATAGTTTCCACCTTATAGAAAGGAAAAGAAGGCTGGATATGTAGGCAAACACTTGCAGTTCTAGTACTTAGGAGCAGAAGCAGAAAGCCATAACTTTTGGACCACTGTTGGCCACATAGGGAGACCTTGTGTCATAAAACCAAATAAATCAATTGAGCATAAAAACATATAACAGAATAGGCATTTTTTTCTATGTCAGTATCTGGAGCTCTGACTCTAGAATCCAGATTTTTTTTTTTTTTGCTTTTTTAGTTTTTATTGACAGGATTCTTGTTCG
>NC_022011.1:38381919-38428385 GCF_000317375.1 Microtus ochrogaster | reverse complement strand
TATCTTTTTTTCATTATACATACCAATCCAAGTTCCCACTCCCTCCCCTCCTCCCATTTCCTCCACATACCCTCCTACCCCACCCCCATCCAGTCCTCAGAGAGGATAAGGCACATTGCTTTGGGGAAGGTCCAAGGCCCTCCCTCCTATATATAGGCTGAACAAGGTGTCATCCAAAGAGAATAGGCTCCTAAAAAAGCCAGTACATGCAGTAGGGATAAATCCTGCTGCCACTGCCAGTGGCCCCCTAGTCTGCCCCCGCCATGCAACTGTCAACCACATTCAGAGGGACTAGTTTGGTCCTATGTTTGTTGCTTCCCTGTCTGGCTGGAGTTGGTGAACTCCCATTAGCTCAGATAAACTGTTTCAGTGGGTGAACCCATCATCATCTTGACCTCTTTGCTCATATTCCCATTCCTCCCACTCTTCAACTGGACTTTGGGAGCTCAGAGCAGTGCTCTGATGCGAGTCTCTGTCTCTGTTTCCATCAGTTAGTTGCTGGGTGAAGATTCTATGGTGATATTTATGTCATTCATCAGTCTGACTACAGGACAAGAAGGATGCCCCCTCTCCTCTATTGCTTAGGGTCTTATCTCGGGTCATCCTTGTGGATTCCTGGCAATTTCTAGAGTGCCAGGTTTCATGCTAACCCTATAATGGCTCCCTCAATCTAGACATCTCTTTCCTTGCTGTCATCTCTGTTCTTCATCCTTCTTCAATACATGGGCATAGGAGACTACTTCATAAATATAACCTCAGTAGCATAGACACTGAGAGCAATAATTAATAAATGGGACCTCCTGAAACCAAGAAACTTCTGTAAAGCAAAGAACATAGTCAATAAGACAAAAAGACAACCTACTGAATGGGAAAAGATCTTCACCAACCCTACATCAGACAAAGGACTGATATCCAAAATATATAAAGAACTCAAGAAATTGGACAACAAAATTCTAAGTAACCTAATTGAAAAGTGGGGTGCAGAAGTAAACAGAATTCTCAACAGAAGAATCTTTTTTTACAAAACATTTATTTATTGTGTATACAATATTCTGTATGTATGTATGCCTGCAGGCCAGAAGAGGGCACCAGACCCATTATAGATGGTTGTGAGCCACCATGTGGTTGCTGGGAATTGAACTCAGGACCTTTGGAAGAGCAGACAATGCTCTTCACCTCTGAGCCATCTCTCCAGCCCCCTCAACAGAAGAATCTTATGTGGCCAAAAGATACTTAAGATACTTAAGGAAATGTTCAATATCCTTAGCCATCAGGGAAATGCAAATCAAAACAACTCTGAGATACCATCTTACACTTGTCAGAATGGCTAAGCTCCAAAACACCAAGGATACCTTATGCTGGCGAGTATGTGGAATAAGGGGAACACTCATCCATTGATGGTGGGAATGCAAACTTGTACAACCACTTTGGAAATCATTATGGTGGTTTCCCAGAAAATTGGGAATCAACCTACTTCAGGGTTCAGCAATACCATTCTTGGGCATATACTCAGAAGATGCTCAATCATACTACAAAGGCATTTGTTCAGTTATGTTCATGGCAGCATTATTTGTAATAGCGTATTTTTTTGTTTCTCTTGAGTAAATGCCTAGAAGTATGATGTGGGGCAAAGTGCTAAGGCTGCATTCAGCTGTGTGGAACGCGGCCTGTTGTTTTCCAGTGGCTGTGTTCTTTTGGAATTAGATTTGCACCAGCAATGCAAGAATCCCAGCTGTCCCGAGTTTAATATCATCCCTGTTTGATTATGTCACCTGTTCTCCACATGCAGGCGCTTTTGCTGAGATATGATCATTTGTATTTCTCTAATGTCTGTTATTTGGGACTTGTGCTCATTTCCGTTTGTTTTGGTAAAGTTGCTAGTCAGAAGTAGTTTTTTTTATTGTTTTTCATTTCTTTTTTTTTTTCCAATTTTATCAATTTTATTTTCTTGTTAGGAGTACATTACTCTGTTAAGAAGCGGATCTCTGTGAGTTCGAGACCAGCCTGGTCTACAAGAGCTAGTTCCAGGACAGGCTCCAAAACCAAAAAACAAAAAAGAGCAAGGGAAGTTCACATGGAAATCTGCTCCCAAAAGCTTAAAATGGCTTTATTCATAATCACAGAAATCACAAGCAACTCAGATATCCTTCAGTAGTCAACGGGCACTCTGTGGTTTACAGTACTACAGTCAAATGTCTACGCAGCACAAAAGTCCTATCCTAGCAAGAGCCTGGAAGGCAGTAGCACTGAGAACAGTGCACAGGGAGACCAAACTCAAGAGGTCACAGAGGGGAACCATGTCAGGAACTGGGCTAGAGGCCATTCCTGTGATACTTTGGGAAAAAAAATCTGTCTGCCTTTATTTATTTATTTATTTATTTATTTATTTATTTATTTATTTAGAAATTTCCACCTCCTCCCATTTCCCTCCCACTCCCCCATTCCCCTTCCCCCCTCTCTCCAGTCCAAAGAGCAATCTGGGTTCCCTGCCCTGTGGGAAGTCCAAGGTCCTCCCCCCTCCATCCAGGACTAGGAAGGTGAGCATCCAAACAGACTAGTCTGTCTGCCTTTTGCCATTGTCTAAGAACTTGCTCAGGGCTAAATTAAAAATGGGCTGTTTTTTCTGTAGAGAAAATTTCTAAACAGAATGTAGGATTATTGTTACTGATAATAATACTTATGCAGGTTCATCATGAAAAAGAGTATGTGGGGCCAAAAGAAATAAGGAACATACAGTTTGTAGGGGGAAGAATCTCTAAGAAGCTTAATGTTGTTATAGCCAAGACATGTGCTGGAAGAGAGGCTATAGTTGTTGAGATTAGTGCCATTAAGGAGATATTTGCTCAGTGTTGAACAATAAAAAGGGTGCCAACAGGCAAGACACCACCCAGCTAAGCCTCTGACTTGTGAAAGAATCTAAGGAGTTTTCTACTTCTAGAAATGAACTGAATTAAAAAATAAATATGCTGGTAATGTCTAAAGGATCCAGGCTTTATCCAAAGTTGAAGCCAAACTTAGCAGTGTCATCCACATGATGCTGGCTTTAGATGCAAGAGTAAAGGGGTCATGGATTCTTTCTTCATCGTTTTATAAAGTCCCTGAGGCTAGGTAGAACATGACAAAAGAATTCATGCATAAAGACCCCGAGAGCATAACAGGCTTTGAGAGGCCATTGTGTAAAGCTGTGAAAGGAAAGTCTGAGTTGCAGTGAAAACTTAAGATATTGGAGATGCCCAAGATATGTGATATTTGTTGTTAAGGGAACTGGACACAGGGAGTGGAACCAACCCCAAAGATGTATGTTGCAGGTAGAAAAGGTGGAAGGATAGAACCATCGAAACCTGTTCACCCTGGACATGGACTTCTAGGATTTGTAGATTGTCTTGCTGGGTTTTGATTTTGGTTTAGTTCAATATTTTCTTACTATGGCCCAATCCCCTCTTTTGGAATGGTAAAGTATATTCTATGTTGAAAACTTAATTTGCCTTTTAACTTCATAGTGTGTACAATTAAGAAATTGCCTTGAGACTCAAAAGAGACTTTGGAATTTAAACAATATTGAGACTGTTGAGAATTATGATGTGGCCATGAGCCTATGTGGCCAGACTGTGGAATGTGATGATTTGAATGAGAAATGTTCTACTTAGGCTCAGGCATGTGAACACTTGGAGCTCATGTGGTTGCACTATTTGGATAAGTTATTGGAAGGATTAGCTTTGCTGGAACAAGTGAGTTACTAGGAGGGGTTTGGGGAGTTTACAAGTCTCATACCATTTCCATTTCGCTCTTTGCTTTATACTTGCTGTAGAAGATCTGAGCTTTCAGATTCTTACTCATGCACCATGCCTGCTACTTGCTGTCATGCTTCTCTCCACAATGGATTCTTAACACTCTGGAGCCATAAGCCAAAATCAATTCTTCTTTAGCTCTGGTTAGGGTATATTATTGCAGCAACAGAAAAGTAACAAATATGGAAAATGGTGGACATGCCCCTGCTAGGGTGTGTGTATGGAGGTCTCAGACTAACTTTCAAGGATTTGTTCTCTCCTTCCTCAGTGTGTTCTGGGAATCAGACTTGGTGGCAAGCACCATTACTAGCTGAGCCATATCAATCTTAATTTTTTTAATTCATTGTCTTTAATATCCTATCTAGAATCTCTATGCCTTACTATAGACCACAAAGATCTCTCCCTTTCATTTCCTAAAGGTTTTGCCATTTTATGCTTGATTTATAGGCCTTGCTGTGGGACAGTGGTCTTTTATCCTGTTACTTGTATTATTTTTAGTAAAACACTGGCCAATAGCCAGGCAGAAAGTATAGGTGGGGTGACTAGGCAGAAGGTAGAGGTGGGGCGATGAAAACAGGAGAATTCTGGGAAGAGGGAAGAGTCAGTCTGCAGTTGTCATCTAGACATAGAGAAAGCATGATGATGTGACTGCCTCGCCAAAAAGGGTACCAAGCCACGTGGCTAACACAGACAGGAATTATGAGTTAATATAAGTTGTAAGCGTTAATAAGAAGCCTGAGCTAATAGGCCAATCAGTTTATAATTAATGTAGACCTCTGTGTATTTCTTTGGGACTGAACTGCTATGGGACTGGGGGAGGAAAAAGGGGGGAACAGAAACCTCGGTCAACAAGGCCTTACCTTCATTTCAGTGTGTTTTTGTTTGTTTTTGAGACAGGGTCTCTCTTTAAGTAACCTTGACTGTCCTGGAGCTCACTATGTAAACTAGGCTGGCCTCAAACTCACAGAGATCCACCCACACTCTGAGCTAGGATTAATGTTGTGCATCAGCATGTACACCACCATGTCTGGCTCTAAGGGTGGGGAAAATGAGGTATAAAGTATAAGCTGAACTATTCACTATTTTTCTTCACATACACACATAGATAGGTGCTCCTGATGGTGTTTACCTCCTATCATTTGGAAGGTCTTAGGCAAGAAAAAGAATATTTTTGATGTTTATTCTTCTTTGAGTCATCATCTGTTTGTGATCTCACAGCCCTAGCACCATTTTGTAATTATGATGTCAAAAGCAAACAGCTTCAAAGGATACAGCTGGGCAGATCTGAAGTGTTCTTTGGGCAGGAGGACTGGATATGAGTGCCCATACTTCCTTCTCACTGGTGTCAGGGGCATCAGAACTGCTTTTGTTTCCCTTTGCATATGAGAATGTCTTTCGATTTCCCTGACTTGTAAAAATTCAGCTTGCACTATGAATTAAAATTAACTAATTTGATAGAAATGAAGTTACATAAAAAACATGCAGGTAAAGTCACTGTTTTCTGTTTTTACCTTTAGACAATCAAATAACCAAAATGTTTTAGGGAAAATAAGAGCAGCTGTTACCCTCATTAGATTTCCTCCAGTGGTTTTGTACTGGCCCATCTGTATTTATTGCTGTGTACCTCACTCAGTTGGAGCACAGCATGCCTAATACTGTTACCATCACCATCCTACTCAGTTCTTGTGTCAGCTGAGTGAAGGTGGGTGATAGTGCAGAGTTCAGTGATCTGTTGAGGTTCTGTGGCTGCTCTGTTGGTGAGACTTGAACACAGATCCTCTGTGCTGATCTCTGGACCTTTTTACTTTGTTCTTTAAGATTTTCTCCAGAATTTATTAGTTCGTGGGACTTTGGGGGAGTGATAAAATACATTTTCAAATCTGTGAAAGTTTCTTGGAACTGTCTCCCCTAAATTATTTTGAGTGTCCTTGTAAAGTTTTACAGACATTAAACGTTTTCAAAGGACTCTTTCTATGGACTCTGGATAATCTATATTGAGGAGCCTGGAGAGATAGCTCATTGGTTAAGAGCACTTGATTCTCTTATAGAGGACCTGGGTTCAGTTCATTCACATGGTGACTCACAAACACCAGTAGCTCCAGTTCCAGCTGATCTGACAAGTCTTTTTGGTTTCTACAGGCACTGTATACACATAGTGCATACATACAGACAAACACAAATATACTCAAAACACTAATACAAAAGATAAGTAAATCTTAAAAATTTTGTCACTTGCTATATTTTTCTTCTTTTATTAAGAGTTACCTAAGCGTGCTATTCCTTTTCTGTGGCAATTGGGCACAAATTTACTATTGCCTAACCTGAGAGCTTGTACCTGGGCAACTGCCAGAGCCAGAGGCTCTGCCTTCTGCTGTCTTCCTCTTTCATGTTCTGTGCTGGCTGCTTGCGGGTTAGGCTGTGAATAAAGTGCCATACCCACCCCAAAGGACTTTGTGGTCCAGTGCATTTTAGAAATGGTCGTGATCAAAATGGCTAAAGTATGTTCATATGATAAAGATGGGCAGCATTGATTCTGGATGCTTCTTAATATTTAGATCTAAATTTAGGTAAGATATTACTGGTCTATCCTGCCTCTTTGTGTGAAGTGATTCCTACTGATAGCAGCTACCCTACATCATTTCAGAACGAGAGGGTTTTTTTTGCTTGGATTTTGTTTAGTAAAAATGGCTTTTCTTGCAAATACAAAGTCCTGAGAAGAATTTCTGTTGTAGATTAAGCCACTGATAAAGTCTAGGCATTAGTAGGAACTTGAACTTTTTATTGTACAAATATGTGTGGATGGGCCTGCACTTGAGCCAGGCCTCACATAAAGAGATGTACCCATGACGGAACATCATAGCACAGCACACACTTGAATATTGAAGTCTACATTCACTCATAAGAAATCAGATCTTGGTCTAGAGAGATGGTTCAGCTGTTAAAGGCTAGGCTCACAACCAAAAATATAAGAACTCAGATTTTGCTGAAAATTAGTTTAAGCAGGGGATAGTGACTACATTTGGTTGTGCAGTATTCCCTACTTGCTAAATGCCATGCTTAACTTTTCTTTGCCATTTGTCATTTGCCTTTAAGAATCCAGATTTTAAGTCACCACATAATTCCTCAAGAAGAAGTCAGCCTGAAGATGTACATTGTATAATTTGTGACTAGATTAAATAATTCCCTCTTTGAAGTTAGTTACAGCCTAAAAGCACAAGTTGTTTACAAAGGAACCCATCGATTCTTCCTCTTTCTCTGGAAGCATCCTAGCAGTGAGACCTGCACAGTCTGTTTGGCACAGTGGTGGCTCTCAGCTGGCTAGGGCCCTCCTGCTGCTTTGCAGAGGATGCACCAGAACTGGTCTGTAGCATGCTACAGCCCACCTGCAGATCTGCTTGTGCTTAACTGGGGCCTTGCAACCACGCACTACTACAGCCTGCTGTTTCAGATGCAGTATCTTTCCCTTAATATTTTCCATCTGGTCAACAATGACCTATAAAGACAGACACAAACCAGGATTTGAGTTATGAGGAGGGCGATGCTGAACGACTTCCAAAGCATACTGTAGAGCCTGTGGTCCTGGCAGCTGCCTCTGCATGCTGGAGAGAAGTGGACTTTTCCCCCAGGTTGGCTTGCAAAGCATTGTCACATCAGAGACCTGGGTTTTTTAGTTTTCAAGAATTTTAAAAGGCTTTGTAAATTCTCTCTGAATATCATGGAATGTTAGCATTTAACTCACAGTTACACTAATAGTGAAGATTTTTGACCAAGAATATAATGAGGGTCACAAGAGTGTTTTATATTCAACTTCTAAATTTTCAGTTCTAACTGAAGCTTTGACAATTAGGCTTGTGTCATAATGGGTATCTTGTGTTGAGTGGCATTGCAATGGCAGGGATGTTTGACAGTAGAGTGGGTTGAAATTTTGACTTCAGAAATGAGGAAGAGTTGCTTTTGATTTTCTCTTTGCTAAGAATGTCTCCGAAGATGCATTTGTTCCTGGCTTTTTTTCAGCTATCTTAAAATGGTAGCGTGTAAAGCTAATTTTATACTTGTGAGTTGTTTAAAGTCCATTGAAAATACTAGTCAAAATCTGAATTTTAGGTTTTGGCAGTTTGTGCTGTCAAAGCCCTTAGGGTATAATTTCTGTTTATCTACTGCTTGGTGTGGTGTATGCGTAGGGTCGGGGGGGGGGGTTGTTGCTGTCCTTGGGTTTTTCATTATTAGACTGTCCTTTAGGGTAAGACATGAGTTGCTCCTCTCTTTGTAGAGGATTGCCTGCTCTCTGAGAAGACAGGATCCAGATTCTGCAGCAAAACACTGAGCAGAGGCACTCTGATGCTTACACCTGAAGTCCATGCTGCCACCTCCTGTCTACAGCCTAACTTTTGTTTTGAATAAATCCTGCCCATCTTCTGGAAGAAGCTCCATAGATGTTTTGGTTCTGCTTTTCCCTGTTTTACAGTCTGCCCTACTCCTCTTTCCTCATCATACTTGGTGGTTGACTCTTTGTATCAGAGTTGAAGTCAGATTTGGCCTGGAGCCAGCAGCATTGAGCACACACTACTTTTCAGGGCCATTAAAGTGTGACATTCCTACTGCAGGCTCATTAGGAAATATAGGTGTGCTGGTTTAGAGGCTGATTAGATTTTCCACAGGTGTGCGTTCATGGCTCCTCCTCTTTTGTTGCTTCTTGATGGATGGCACTTGTTTTATAGTATGGCTTGCTGTGTCTGATGGTTAGGGTGAGAAATGCAGGTTAATTAGAAGAACCCAACTGACTCTAAAAAATGAGGTGGGCACTAAGTACTAAGAATATGAGGACTAGACTAGTCTAATGGCTTCAAAAATAATGAACTGAGGAAAACTTGGAATTTTCTTAAGATTCTGACTAGAAGCAAAGATCAACAAGAGTAGGTTTGATGATATAGTCCATTTATCTAGAATGGCAAATCAACAACTTCATAAATGCTGCCTGCATTTTACCTTGAGCCTGACCATGCAGTAAACAGTGGAGATACAGAGATTAGTTGTAGTTACGGGAGCTGTGGTCAAACCCGTGATCTTAACATGTTAAAACTTGAAATCCTGTAAAAGTTTGAAGCCTTGCTGGAAGCAGTGTGCCTCCCTTCATAACAGTAGGAAGTGAGGCCTCAAGGGCTACTAAAGGGCTTCCCCAGCAGGACTGGAAAATTGTATGTAACTGGAGTGGTGACAAGGAAATTCACTCCAGGCAGGTTAGATAGCATAGGCAGAGACCTATAACCAGAGGAGTCCAGGGCTTATACAGAGTGTCAAGCTATTCCCTGAACCCGAACCCACTTGAACTATGAGGAAAAACAGGAAGTGAGGTTGAGAGTGCCAGGGTTCAAAGGTCTCACTTGCTAAGGGGATGGATTTGCATCTTGATCCAGAAGTCAGTGAAGAACAGTCTGAAAAAAAAAAAAAGAACAGTCTGGAAAATCATCAGTCAGAGAGTGTCATAGTTAGATTTATGTGTGAGCAAACCACTCTGGTGACAAGTGTTGGAGACCCAGTTTTGGTGAGGTAAGAAGCTGTGGGGTCAAGGTAGAGAGAAGGGGACATGTTGGTATAGAGAGTTTGAGAGCAGGCTAGCAAACTTGCCATTTGAAGTGGAATCTGTACATTTGGAAGGAGTATCACTGCTCGGAGGTCCTAAGTTTTATACTTAAATCACTAATACTTGCCTTTTAAGTGCTCTTGAAACATTTTTTTTGGGGGGGGGGATGAGTGTTATTTCTTTAGGCAGAAGTAACTGCTGCTTCTTGTAATTGCATTTTGCATAAAGTAGTAGCACTGGGTTGTTTGTGTTCCTCATGTATGGACTTTCAACCAGCAGACAGAATCCTGGGTGGCAGCAGGAGGCGGATCCTGAATTTCAAACATCTCCATAGATAAATGAGAGTCATTTGTAAATAACCATGGCTCAGCATAGGAGAAAACATTGACAGTGATGAAGCTGACTTCCCAAGGTTCTTCTGAAAAGCATAGGAATGTATTATAAATAGCCTAGTAGTCAGGAAAGTGAGTATTTGTCTGTAGAGTTGCTGGGCCTTGTGAAAAGAATGGGTTTCCATTAATGAAAGGATCAGAGAGCGATTCTTCTGATCCTTCACTAGACAGAGCCGAGGCCTCTACTTTGATTATATTTGAAGTTGCAGGCCATTAATGAGAATACTTTAGCTGGTCTCAGACAAATCTTTCTTACTCTTCTCTTTACCTTTGTTCATTTGGGGCTCCCCTTTGCCCCCTCAGCAGGCACAGCCCCTCCTCCATTGAAGAGTGAGAGCCTTTCCCTTTAGATTTCAGACTGAGACAGCTGCCTCTTCTGTCTCTTTACCCCCTTTTTGTCTTTCAAACTTAGCTGTTGGTTGTGGTGAAGAAAACTGTTTTCCTTTCTTGCCAGTCTATTATACCTTCCTGTTGGAATACATGATGATATTGAGCTATGTTTGAATGTAGTAGGTGTACTCTTTATTGAAACTTTGT
Source organism: Microtus ochrogaster (assembly GCF_000317375.1). Lineage (NCBI taxonomy): Eukaryota > Metazoa > Chordata > Mammalia > Rodentia > Cricetidae > Microtus > Microtus ochrogaster. The sequence goes on along the minus strand of NC_022011.1, from coordinate 38,418,087 downwards.
GGTTTTAATTGATGGTCATGACAAAGTAATTGTCCATTTTCAGCATGGAAATTAAATTAGGACAAGCCTTTAGTTATGAGCCATAGCTGGTCCTGAGGCCATACAGCAGAATGAATGGGGAGCAAGCTTCACAAATAGAAGTTCAAGGACAGGCTCACTTAATATTTGAACTACGCCTCCTCCTCCTCCTCCTCCTCCTCAAGTAAATTTAAGATAGTATTTAAGGAAGTGCTCTGGGTTTTGCTACTTACATATTCCCTGACAGCAGTATCTTCCTGATCAGCATCCAACAGTAGCATCATGGTCATGACAGGAGTGAGGAGAAGGCTTAGAATCCAGAGCAGACTTTGAACCCTGAGCTAGGAAAGCTCAAGGTAATGTGGAACACTATTAGTACAGGGCTCAGTGCAGTACATGGCTTAGCTCTTAGCCTCCAAGTCCCTGTCACTGTCACCTTGGCTTGCCTTTGAAAGGAACTTTCCCTTTCTCACCGCCTCCCCCCATGAAGCTTCTAGTTCCCTTGGGCAATCTGGTTTGGTCCCAAATTTTGACTACTCTCATTGTTACTGCAGGAGAAGGGTACACAGAAAGGAGCCATTGTCACAGTCTGGTGGGTCTGACTCATCAAAGGAATAAAATGCAAACATACCTTCTTCTGTGTGAGTCTGCAGGAGACGGTATTTTCTGCCTTGAGAAACTGCCTTGGTTATGGAAAGGATGTCAGGACTTCAGCCAGTACTTCGCCTATCATCACATTATTTTGTTGCTGCTCAGTGGAGCTAAGAAAACTTAAGAACATTACCATCTGGGCAGAGCCAACCAATGGTGAACTGTGAACTGCTTACCAACTTAACAGAAACTCTTGCTACCTCATTCATTAATTAGGCCTTTATGGCACACCTTCTCTGTGTTGCTTGGCAACCATAATAGCAGTCATTAAATTCTGTCATTTTATATTAACCCTTTGACCCTGCGTGGATTGGGAGCCCCCCACCTTAAAACTAATGCATTTTACATTAGTATGTCTACCTGGGAAATCTCATTCCCCTGACACCTCGGCTGCAAAGAGCAAATAGCCAGAGCCCAAAAGCAGAAGAATTTCCCTTTTCCCTTCACACTAGTGTGTGTGCTTTTAAGGAATTCATGAAATATATCTGTCAGAATGGAGACCATTCCCTGATCTGCTGACAGACAGATATAATGTACATCCAGCAAGATGAAAAGATAGCTAGCATCCCAGAGAAACAGGAGCGGACTGTGACTCCTGTGGGCTCTGGAGGAAGGTGCTGCTGTGAAACCAGATGGGAGAGTTGTTAAGAGTTATTTCCAAAACTGCCTCTGTAGCTGCTCTGCAAAAATTTGGACCATACATGATGGAGAGACAGAGGCCACTACAGCAACACCCTCCAACATTTCAGCAGTGGGGTAAGGTAGTAGGGAGTGAACCATGTATTCTGGCAAAAGCTGGGGAGGGACTGGAGTCCCCATACCCCTTTCCCCTGCTGCCAAGCAATCTCTAAGAAGATATAAAAGGCTCTTGCGGTGGTCCCTTTGCCTATCAGGCTTTTCACAGTTCCATAAGTATAAACAATGTAAAGACTCCGAGTTAAAATAGGGCATAGTTATGTAATGATGCCATGTCCTCTGTATGGAATGGACAAAAATTTTGAACGCATGTAGAAATACTTATATTTTCCTTAATGGAGGGAAATAGGAAGTTAAATTTTGCCAGACAAATGTAGGATTGAATCTCCATCTCACTCAAAAACTGGTTTTTTGTTGTTTTTTGTTTTGTTTTGTTTTGTTTTTTCTGAGACAGGGTTTCTCTGTGACTTTTGGAGCCTGTCCTGGAACTAGCTCTTGTAGACCAGGCTGGCCTTAAACTGATGGAGATCCTCTCCGCCTGCCTCTGCCTCCTGATTGCTGGGATTAAAGGCATGTGGCACCCCCTCCCGTTTGTTTTTGTTTTTTTTGCATTAGAAGTTGCAGAACAATTTTATTTTCTTGCCTGCTTTCTGTCTAGCTAAAAGAGGCCAATCTTAGGGAGATCAAGGTGGTACCATGTGACCTGGCCTGGTCTAAAGATGCTGTTACAGGCTGGAGCAGTTAGATTCACCAGGAGTGTAGTCAAGATGCGGTGTGCAAGAATGTCTGTATGTCTGTCCAGTAGGCTCTCTAGCTGTTTCTGTGATCATAAAGCCTGGGGTCCCATGATGGTCACCCTGGTTCCAAATGGCTAAAGATAGTCTTCAAGTCATCATAGGTGTTGGGGTCAGAGCTTAGGCTCTTTTTTTTTTTTTTAATTGAGCTCTACATTTTTTTTTTCTCTGCTCCCCTCCCTGCCTCTACCCTCCCCCAAGGTCCCCGTGCTCCCAATTTACTCAGGAGGTCTTGTCTTTTTACACTTTCTACTTCTCATGTAGATTAGGTCTATGTAAGTCTCTCTTAGTGTCCACATTGTTGTCTAAATTCTCTGGAATTGTGGTTTGTAGGCTGGTTTTCTTTGCTTCATGTTTAAAAACCACCTATGAGTGAGTACATGTGATAATTGTCTTTCTGTGTCTGGGTTACCTCACTCAAAATAATGTTTTCTAGCTCCATCCATTTTCGTGCAAAATTTAAGATGTCATTATTTTTTCTGTTGTGTAGTACTCCATTGTGTAAATATACCACATTTTCCTTATCCATTCTTCATTCAAGGGGCATTTAGGTTGTTTCCAGGTTCTGGCTATGACAAACATGTGTCCTTTTGGCATGACTGAGCATCCTTTGGATATATACCCAAAAGTGGTATTACTGGGTCTTGAGGAGAGTTGTTTCCTAATTTTCTGAGAAATCGCCAAAAGAAAGCATATTTAACAAATGGTGCTGGCATAATGGATATCAACATTTAGAAGAATGAAAATAGATCCATATTTGTCACCATGCATAGAACTCAAGTCCAAATGGATCAAAGACCTCAACATAAAGCCAGCCACACTGAACCTGATAGAAGAGAACGTGGAAAGTACACTTGAACGCACTGGCACAGGGAACCACTTCCTAAATATAACCCCAGCAGCATAGACACTGAAACAATTAATAAATGGGACCTCCTGAAACTGAAAAGCTTCTGTAAAGCAAGGGACACAGTCAATAAGACAAAACGACAGCCTACAGAATGGGAAAAGATCTTCACTAACCTCACATCAGACAGAGGTCTGATCTCCACAATATACAAAGAACTCAAGAAATTGGTCATCAAAAGAACAAATAATCCAATAAAAAAAATGGAGTACAGACCTAAACAGAGAACTCTCAACAGATGAATCTAAAATGGCTGAAAGACACTTAAGGAAATGTTCAACATCCTTAGACATTTGAGAAATGCAAATCAAAACAAGTCTGAGATTCCATCTTACACCTTTAAGAATGGCCGAGATCAAAAACACTGATGACAACTTATGCTGGAGAGGTTGTGGGGTAAAGGAAACACAAGATGGTACAGCCCCTATGGATGTCAGAAACTGTGTTTTTGAAAGTCACTTTCTTTTTTGAAAGACTTAGGTTTATTTTATTTTCCTTCATAACAGTTTTATGGATGAAATGAGTTCCTTTAGTCATCACCTGACCCATGGTATAGACTTTATTCACTCTACAGACAAGTTCCGGGTCTGTTCCAGAGGCCATCAGGAAGCCCCCTATTCTCATGATTTTACAGTCAGACTTAGTATCTGATCCTCCTTTGTCCTTCAGTTCTAGGAAGGCCCAGAGAGTCTTCTTACCTAGATATGGTTACTTTTACCATAATCCCAATACAGGAGGCTGAGACAAGAGGACTGCAGGTTCAAGGCTGCCTGGGCTTCACATTGAGATCCTGCTCAAAACAAAACAAATGAGGGAGTTTGCGAGAACAGTCACCCATCTATCTACGGGGCTAGTGTTCCTCCATAAAATTTTATATCTGGTATCATGCAGCACTGCTCAATTTTTCCTGGGTGATTCTATGGCCAGTATTTAGTTTTAGAATAATTTGGAAAGTAATTGCACCTGGCAAATTAAAACTTAGTCATGCTCGCTCACTAAGGCACAGTTATTTGCATCAGACTTGTACTAACAGCTTGTGTGAGTTCTATAAGGTGGCTGGCCTTGTGGTTTATTGATCTTAAATAAACATTTATTTCTCACTCCCTGTCCCATCAAGAATGTATCTAGGGATCATAAGTGGCTTCTGTTTGTTAACAAAACTTCCCTGGGAACCTCAATAAGGCAATTAGTCTTGCTCTTTGGAGCAGTACCTCTACTTACTGTATTAGATTTCACTGGATGCAAGCTTAAATGATAACCCAGGAGCAAGCCTTAGCATGATCCGATTTGATATTTAGTTTTGATTTTATTAGTAGTTGTCTTTAATAGATGTCTTGTCATGTAGGTTTCCTGATTATTGGTAATTTAAATTGACTGAAAATGAAAGGAAACCACAGGCATGAAATTGATGGACTGTGGCTGCAGCAGGCTCCAGCTTTCAAGGCAGCCGTGATGCCTCGGCAGGCTCCCTCACTCCCCCTCCTTTCCAAGGCTTTGAACACTCTTTCTGCTAATGCCGAAAATGAGAGCTTAATACTGTTGCTATCTGGGCATCTTTAAAAGCACACAGACATTGTGAGTGTTCCTTCTTCTTTGAAGGTAAGTGTTGTCCATGTGCCCACTCTCTACTTGATAATCTCTAATTTGACCCAAGAGTAGAGATCTGTGAAGATGCTAACTGAAAAACAATGATAACAGGAGAAGTAATTTTCCTTGCCCTTATGTTGTGCTTTCCCACTACTCTTCAGAATTGCTTGTCTTGTCTTGTCTTGAGGAAGGGGACAGCCAAAAATGTGCTGTTTTTTTCCCCCCTGTGGGTTCTGGGAAATAACCAGGATCATATACTAGGCTTGTACCCGACATAGTCTATCTAGAGCATCCTATGTCCCTCAGTTTTCAGATTCAGATAGCATTCTCATTCTCTGAGGACCTGGTCTCAGCATTGTTGGTCTCTGTGTCAGAATATTGAACGCCTTCAGTTAGGTTTAATACAAACGAACAAACTTGAAAACAGGTTTAGGTACTTTATTAATAAATAATCAAGCATGTGTTTATTCATTACCTGCTCCATTAAGGCATTGGTGTTGGTAAATGAGTGAATGTAAGGATAGATAGATAGGTAGATAGATAGATAGATAGATAGATAAGATAAGATAAGATAAGATAAGATAGATTAGATAGATAGATGAGAAATAAATAATTGAAGGGGCTGTGTGCTTTTTGTCTTTCTGACCAAGGTAGTTTTTTTATGTATAAGATTTAGAACTTCCAAACAATATGATAGGGTGTTGTAATCCATAGAGCCGCTTCTTGCAGAAGAAACCTTTGTATTATTTTTCTTGCTAATCCAGAGAATGTAAGTTTGAGCAAAACTTATTTTTTAGTTTAATAATTTGAAAAGTCAGCGAAATCTTCTATGAAGAAATGTTTGCTTCTGGCGACCAATCTGTGGACTCTGTGGAGGAGTCATGATGTTGTGTACTGCCCTCCTGATACCCCTTCTTGGATAGCTACAGTGACCCCCAGGGTGAGAAAGTGTGCAACTGCCACTTTTATCCTGTCAGAGCACTCTATCTCTCTTGTAGTAGTGCCACATCTGATGTTAGTCTTCCACCCCATAGGCTAGCTGTGGACAAAGTGGCCTGGAGGAAACCATCTGTTTACCTTCTCAGCATTTCCTGCTGCTTGAGCTGATGTCTATGACTAAGACCAACTGCAGTGTAAAAGGATGCCTGCCCCAGCCTACCAGAATCACTTGCTGTGTCCTGCAGAATGTTGAGGAACTTCTTACTACCAGCTGGCTAAATGTCCTCCCCTCTAAAATGCCCCTGTGTTGTGTAACTCTCTCTAAATTGATCACTTCCAGGACACCTACCAGGCAAGATGCTTTTAATTATACACATTAATTTTTAAGCCTTATTAAATTTCTAGATGACTGTGTTGTAAGACACTGGTGTGGATTCTCTTACCTCCTGTGCACAAATGAAAAGTTATAGTGGCAAAGGCTCACAGGTGTAGAGGCACAGCTGCTCAGCTCTGCCTGTGTGACTGTGTGACTCTGCGCAGATTCTTTACCTGTCTGAGTACAACTGCCCCATTGTTAAAACATCATCCACAATTGCTCTCCAATGATAGAAGTAAATACAACATGTAGTAGCTACTGGGTAGTGTGTTTACGTAGTCTAGTTTTAAAAAATTCTTACTTTCCCTCTTATCCCAAATTGTCTTTAAATGTGTTTTTAAATGCCCTACAAGGACTTTGTCAGGGACTTAGGAAAATCCTGTAGTCTGCACTCTCTTTGCTCTCTCAGAGTCCCCATGAAGAAATGGAAATGCTATTCTGAGCTGACCTGAGCCAGTGGTTCTGGGCTATAGTCTCTGATTCCCAGGTGATAGCAGATGTCTCTTAAGTGATTCAGGTTTTCTGAACAGAGTGCAATCTCTTATCTGACACCGCTCCAGCAACTTTTTAGCCTTCTTTCATATTACCTCTTTATAACATTTGAAGCATTGGGATTCCTTGACAGCTGGTGGAGTAAAGTCCCTCACTTAAAGGGACTCTGCTTTGAGTCCTCAGGTGACTTTCATGCTGTACTGTTTGATTTAGGTCCACATGCCAAATAGTTTAGTGTGTTTTTTTTTCATTAGACAGATTTTGTCATGTCCAAGAGACTTCCTGCTAAGTAGCAACTTCTTTTCTTACCATCAAGGCATTGCCTGCCCCTTGTTAACGCTCTGCATATGTACATTCAGAATATCCTCATTGGCATCTCCTTGGCAGTGAAGCTTTCCCTGCCCCTTCAGAAAGCAGCACTTCTTCCACAGTTTCCAGCATACCTGTGTGTTTGGGCCCTTTAAAGCACCATGTTTTCTTTGCAGGGATTTCTCATTGGTCACATGTGAGCTTCATTCTTGTAGCAGGAGCTGAGTTATTTAGCTAGAACTTTCTGCCAAATTGAATATTAGAAATTTTGAATGCAGAGTGTTATAGTTACAAAGTGGACTTGCAGAATAATCTGAACTCTGCATTCCAATATTCTTTGGACTTTGGACTAATAAGTTAGTCATCTGACTTTTCTTACAGTAGGCTGCATTTAATTTTGTTTTGTTAAATCCTTCTGTAAGTTCAGTTTTTAAAATGTAACATTTTCTGTTACACAGAAGCCAGGAGTGGTATAGATCTGCCTACATATATCTGTAGTGTCTGGTGCATGCAGGTGTCACCATGGTAGGAGTACTGGTTAGTATTTATGATTTTCTTACCTAGTGTCAGCCTCCATTCTTATTTTAAAAACTTTAAAAATATTTATTTAGTGTATACAGAGATGGGGGCAATATAGATGTGTGATATATCATATGTGGAATCTAGAGAAGAACTGAAGGTGTTGGTTCTCACCTTCCTTCATCTAGAATGCCAGGGTAGAACTCCGATCAGTGTCTGAGCAGTAAGCTCCTTTTCATCTTGCCAACCTTCAGGCACCATTCATTCTAAATGCTTGAAATACACTTAGCTTTTCTAACCTTACCACCAGTCCATCAAGTTGGAACAATTATCTCTAGCTTATAAATGAATGAGCAGACGTACAGAAGGCTTCATTTACAAAGGAATGGAGCTAAAATAGGGACATTGATGAACTGACCCAGAGCTAAGGTTTCTGATGGTATTTATCACTTAATGAATATATTGTTGGAAAGTTGAGGCCTTTTCTGTCTGATGCTTTACATTTTCATGATGAGTAAGTGTTGAGATACTGAGCAGGAAAAGACTGTATGGAACTCAAACTGTATGGAAATCAGAAGTTTAAATAGACAGGGAGACGATTTCAAATAATCATGGGGACTAACTAGTGAAAAAAGAAGGGCTGGATGACAATGAAGCCTTAGCAGATTTGGTAGACTATAGGTGTGGAATTCTTAGAAATATATCTGTGTGGAATTTCTCCAGCCATGTGCAGTCTATAGACAGGATATAGTAAGAAGAAGTGAGTAGTTAGAACTCCTACAGTCAACCATGCTTGTGCATAAATAGTGACCTGGGCTCCCAGCGTCTTGGTGTGGGCCATAGAACCAAGCTGGGTAAAGCAGGAGTGAAGTGAGGGCCAAGGACAGGTTGAGTTGGAGTTGTGAGAGGAGTCATACACTTGACTCAGAATGGGAGAGTTTTAAGCAGGGATTTCGGAGTCATAGCATATTTGATAAGGGAAGTCCAGTGAAGACTAAAAGATGAGGTGAAAGAGCGCAGTAAGGAAGGAGGCCATTGGCATGCCGAAAAGGCCAGGTGTTAATGGTTGCCCTATTCAGTGTGCAGGCCTCATATCTGCTTTGTGGTGCATAGTGTTTCCTAGTACTGGTGGAGCTAACTGGAAGGCATTGCTGAATTCATACATAAAAACATGTGCATATATATTTTATTTTAATTGACAAAATTATATGTATTTGTGATATAATATTTTGATAGGTGTATATGTTACAAAATTGGCAAATCAGGTAATTTAACCTGTGACTGTTAATGCATATTTGTTGATTCTTTATTGTAAACATTCTCAAATTCTTAGAGGGGGAGAGATGGTTGCTTCTAAGATATTTTAGTTTGATTTTTATGTGGTAGAACTGGCCCGCAGCACTACATGTAGATGACTAGAACTTGTTGAAAACTGAAACCAAGTTAGTATGATGCTGAAGTTTTTCAATGAAACTTCATTAGCTGACTCAACAGTGCAGCTGCACTTGGGTTATCTTTTCTTGGCTGAAAAGTAGCTAGAAAATATTCCCCAGAGAGATGGTTTTATTGAACTCAGCCTTCAGGATTTAGCATTCATACTCTTGACAGTGATTTCCCATTCGTTCATTCATTCATTCATTCATTCATTCATTCATTCATTCGTTTTGAGTTTTTGAGACAGGGTTTCTCTGTGTAGCCTTAGCCATTCTTTGATGTCTTGGAACTTGTTCTGTAGACCAGGCTGGACTGGAACTCACAGAGATCCGCCTGTCTCTGCCTCCCTAGTGCTGGGGTTAAAGGTGTGTGCCATCATTGCCTGACTCAAAGTTTTTATTAGGTAATACCTTGTTAGAAATTTGGTTGGTGGTATAAAAGGACAGAATGAGACAAACAAAAAATTGCTATATCATAATACCGTTAACTATCTTTTATTACCTTTATATTCTGAGATATGTGCTTTTTTAATTTTGGGCTTGAGGGAAGGCTCAGTGATTAAGAGTACTTCCTGCTCTTGCTGAGAACCTGGGTTTTGTTCCCAGCGCCCACAGCATAGCTCACAATTGTCAATAACTCCAGTTCCAAGGGATTCAAATTTTCTGGCCTCTCTGAGTACCAGGCATGCATGTGGTATGTAGACATACATTTGGGCAAAACATTCATACACATGAAATAAAAAATAAGAGAAAACATGTGATGGAGTACTTTTGACATGGTTGAGTGAAGATAGCTTTAGCAGCCCTTAGGTGTACTGGAGATTTGACATCAGTATGGTAAGATGAGAAGAGAAATTAGAAATCAGAAAGATCACATTCTAATACAAGTCCCCACCAAACAATTGCTGAATGCTGAAAGTTCCTAGACTTACAACATGTCAAATTCTTTACCAATAGTGACAATTTTTGATTTTTTAAATTGCAGCTAGTATAGGCAAATGTCTGGCACAAAGTTATTGAGGAAAAAAATAAACTTTGCCTTCTTAATTTTTACCCACACCCATTATTCTATAAGGGAAATCTTGGTTTTCCACATTTCTTAGAAATTCTAAGTGTCAGTTTTACGCACAACTTTCCAGTTTTCATGAGTGTGCTCAGCTTTTAGGAGACAGAAATTCGAGTCCCAATTTGCCAGAGTTGACCCAGATCTCAAGAGGTTGAGATTTATGACTAGGCTGTTGTTGAAGAACAGACCATGCATAAGATATAGAACACTTTGCCATATGGTGGTGGCACACACCTTTAATCCCAACACTTGGGAATCAGGGGCAGGCAGATCTCTTTGAGTTTGAGACCAGTCTGGCCTACAGCGTGCATTCTAGGGCAACTAGGGCTGCACAGAAAGCAGTGTCTCAGAAAAACAAAAAGAAAAAAAAAAAGGAAAGGAAGAAAGAAAGACACACACATGCACACACACACACAAATCCACATAGAACATTTTGATTCTAAACAATGATGGCTATTTGCAAACCTAACAGGGACATGGGGGGACATACGGGGGTATGAATAATAAAAACCCTCTGTCTTTGGCTTTCTGGGGTCAAATTCAGAATGTAGCAAAGCAGAATCAATGCCAGCCATGTACAGATTCCGTTGAGGCTGGGAGTTGGTGGAGAAGAGTGGATCCCAGGTAAGAGTTAGTCCTTTGTCACTATGAGAATTACAGCCAATAGTCATGAGAATGAAGCACATACCTTCTCCCTGGAGACTGGGACACTGTTGCTCAGAGATGGGGTAGGATGAAAGTTGTAAAGAGAAGTTCTGCAAGCTGAGCTGGCTTCATGAGGAGCCACTGAGCTTGCAGGAGACCTGTGTGCTCAGTTAAAGTTTTTCCCTGGAATAGTTGCAGAAAGGCTGGCATCATCACTTAGACACAGAACAGCTTGACCACTTCAGTTTTGTGGGCTGTGTAGTGGCAGGTATTTCTGTGTTGACCAGCTGGCTCAAGGTCCAGGGAAACAGTAGGCAGCCTACTGAATGACAGCCAGCAGAGGCTGAGCCTAGGCTAGTTATCCTGGCACTATAAGTTAATTTCAAGTTATATATTTATTCCATGCTCAGTTATTTTCTGTTAAATAACCGAAAGCAAACTGCCTGAGCCAGTGGCATCAGGAAAAAAAGTCAGATGGTCATTCATTAAGAATTTATTTATCCAGTTAAAACTCCAGAATCCAGTTAAAAACACCATGCAAGCCTTGGGTACTGAGAGATCTAAATGGGAAGACAACCGAAGGCTTCAGGAAATTTGACTTTCCTTTGTCTTCAGTTTCTTGTTGTTAATTATATAATCAGCATGTGCTTATTACTTACCCAGTTCCTCTTGCCCAATTGAAAAGGTACTGTAATGAAATAGAAGAAGAAAGTCCTGTATAATCTTATCATCTATATGCAACTATAGGGAAAGATTCTTTCATATGCTCACATTTTGCACATAGATGTTTAAAATTTACTTTCCAAGTCATGAATATGTTTAGGTTATGGAAAAAGTATGCAGTATACCAAAAAAGTGAGGGAAATTATCGATAGTTTTTTTTCTACCCCAGAATTTAGTTTTCTAAAGCACTATGTGTCTTGCTGTGAAGTGACACCATGACCACAGCACCTCCTGTAAAAGAAAACGTTTAATGAAGTGGCTTATAGTTTCATTGGTTTAGTCCATGATGGCGACATGGTGGCATGCAGGCACAGAGGGTGCTGGTACTGAGAACCCTACACCTTGATCAGCAGGCAACAGGAACTGAACTGTCTCACTGTATAGCTTGACCATAGGAGACCTCAAAGCCCACCCCTACAGTGATACATTTCCTCCAACAAGACCACACCTACTCCAACAAAACTTTACCTCCCATTAGTGCCACTCCCTTTGGGGGTCATTTTCTTTCAAACACTACACTGTGTAATCACATCAACAGTTTATTTGTACATAACTAATATTATACACATATTTAATTAAACAAATTTTGAGGCAATGCAAGTCTCCTATGACCTTTCATCTGTAAGAGAACTGCATGATACGAGTTTGGGACATGTGTAGGTAGAAGATATGTTCATTTATTTGCACATGTGTGCATATATATGTGGAGCCCAAGGACTGACGTTGTATATTTTCCTTGGTTGGTCTATCCCTTGTTTTTGGGACAGGGTCTTTCACTGCACCCAGAGCCCATCAATTCAGCTAGGTGCTTAGGCCAGCGGGCTCTAGGGATCCACTTTTCTCCATGCACACAGCTGCTCCAGTTACAGGTTCATGTTGTACCTGCTTTTTATATAGGATCTAGGGACCTAAACTTGGGTCCTCTTGCTTTTGAGGCAGGCACTCACCTACTGAGCCATCTCTCCAGCCCCAGAGAAGAACTTTCATATGTAAATAATTATTACATGTATTATTTGATGCAAATGGGAGAGTCTAACTATTTATAAAGTAGTTATCAAATGAATACCCAAAAACTGTTTCTGTCTCAGCCTTTCCCATTCATTGACAGCAACACTATCTTTCCTTTTAATCATTGCAAAAACCTTGAAGCTACCCTTCACTTCTCTCCTCCACTCACTTGTTTCCAACTCACTAGCAAGTTCAGCTTCACTGTATATTCAAATGTATCTAGGATTTGATGACTTCTTTCTACCGCAACATTACTCTCCTGATCCAAAACAATACCATTTCCAAATGGTCAGTTAGTGCTACTAGTCTTAACCTCTGTCCTGGTTGACTTTAACTGTCAACTTGGCATATTATCCAGGGAGAGAATCCCAGTTCCCTAGATCAGATTGGCCTATGGGGATTATCTTCGTATATTAATTGATACATTCTGTTGACAAGTGTTCCCAAACTGTGTAAGAAAGCTGCCTGAGCATTAAGTCTGCCTGCTAACCATCAAGCAGCATCTTCAATGTTGCTTTGACTACGAAGTAAGTTCCTTGTTCAGATATGTATTATATGGAATAACAAGAAGACCTGCCTTTGAGTCCATGCCTTGACTTCCTCAATGATGGACTGTGACCTGGAATTACAGGCCACATAAATCCTTTACTCCTCTAAGTTGCTTTTGGTCAGAATGTTTTATCACAGCAACAGAGAAGAAATGAGAACAACCCCCCTAGATGCATTTTCTCTTATGGTGTTCTTCATCTGTAGCACAGAAAAGGATTTAAATGGCTCTCCATTCTCTTAAATGGGTTACGTAAGCCAGCATCACTCTAATGCTATAGGAGAGTAATTGACTCATTATATAAGAAGGAATACTTAAGACATCGAGGCTTAATTCTTCCCTGTTCGTATCTATCTTGTATTCTTAAAAAATGTTTATTACTTTTTAAAAAAAAATTAATTTTTTATTGTGCTAAACATTTTTCTCTGTTTTCTCCCTTCCTCCCTTCTTCCCTTCTACCCTGTCTCATGACCCCCTCACTCCCAATATACTCACGAGACCTTGTCTTTTTCGACTTCCTATTTAGATCCTTGTAGGTCTCTCTTAGGGTCCTCTCTGTTGTCTAGGTTCTCTGGTGTTATGTACTGTAGGCTGGTTTTTCTTTACTTTATGTCTAAAAGCCACTTATGAGTGAGTACCTGTTATATTTGTATTTATGGGTCTGGGTTACCTCACTCAATGTGGTTTTTTTCTAGATCCATCCATTTGCCTGTAAATTTCAAAAATGTCATTTTTTTACTGCAGAGTAGTACTCCTGTGTAAATGTACCACGTTTTCTTTCTCCATTCTTCGGTTGAAAAAATTTTAGGTTGTTTCAGGTTCTGGTATTTTAAATAATGCTGCTATGCATTTAGTTGAGGACATTTCCTTGTGGTATGATTGAACTTCCTTTGTGTATATACCCAAAAGTGGTATTGCTGGGTTGTGAGAAAGATAGTTTCCTAATTTTCTGAGAAATCATCACACTGATTTTCAAAGTGGTGTATCAGTTGGCACTCCCACTAACAGTGGAGGAGTATTCCCTTTACCCCACATCCTCTCCAGCATAAGCTGTCATCAGTGTTTTTGATCTTGGTCATTCTGACAGGTGTAAGATGGACTCTGAGTTGTTTTGATTTGCATTTCTCTGATGACTAAGGATGTTGAACATTTCCTTAGGTATCTTTCAAGCATTTGAGATTTGTTTGTTGAGAGTTCTCTGTTTAGGTCTGTACCACTTTTTTTATTGGATTATTTGTTCTTTTGATGTCAGGTTTCATGAGTTCTTTGCATATTTTGGAGACTAACCCTGTGTCCAATGTGAAGTAGGCTGCCTTTTTGTCTGGTTGACCCTGTCCTTTGCTTTACAGAAGCTTCTCAGTTTCAGGTGGTCCCATTTATTAATTGTTGTTCTCAATGTCTGTGCTCCTGGGGTTATATTTAGAAAGTGGTCTCCTGTGACAGTGTGTTCAAGTGTTCTTCCTACTTTCTCTTCTTTGAGGTTCAGCATGGTTGGTTTTATGTTGAGATCTTTGACCCGTTTGGACTTGAGTTTTGTGCATGGGGATAGATATGGATCTATTTTCATTCTTGTACATGTTGATATCCAGTTATGCCAGCAGCATTTGTTAAATATGCTTTCTTTTTTTTCCATTGTATAATTTTAGCCTCTTTGTCAAAAATCAGATATTCATGGCTGTCTAGATTGTTATCTGTGTCTTCAATTTGATTCCATTGATTCTCCTGTCTGTTTTTATGCCAATACCATACTGTTTTCATAACTGTAGTTCTGTATTAAAGTTTGAAGTCAGGGATGGTGATACCTCCAGTTCTTTTATTGTACAGAATTGCTTTGGCTATTATGGGTTTTTCCATATGAAGTTGAGTATTGTTCTTTCAAGGTCTTTGAAGAATTTTGTTGGGATTTTGATGGGCATTGCATTGATTCACTAGATTGCTTTTGGTAAAATTGCCATTTTTACTATATTTATTCTACCCAAGAGCATGGGAGATCTTTCCATTTTCTGGTATCTTCTTCATCTTCTGTTTTCAAAGTTTTAAAGTTCTTGGCATGCAAGTCATTTACTTGTTTGGTTAGAGTTACCTTAAGGTATTTTGTTATTTGTAGCTATTGTAAAGGGTGATGTTTTTCTGATTTTTTTCTCATCCCGTTTATCATCTATATAAAGTAGGGCTGTTCATTTTTTATTTTTAGTTAATCTTGAATCCTGCTACATTACTAAAGGTCTTTATGAGTTGTAGGGTTTCCCTGGTGGAATTTTGGGGGTCACATGTATCATATCATTAGCAAATAGTGAATTTGATTTCTTCTTTTTTGATTTGTTTCCCATTGATCTCCTTTTGTTGTCCTATTGCTCTAGCTAGGACCTCAAGTACTGTATTGAATAGATATGGGGAGAGTGGACAACCTTGTCTTGTTCCTGATTTCAGTGGGATCGCTTTGAGTTTCCATTTAGTTTGAGGTTGGCTGTTGAGTTGCTGTATATTGTTTTTATTATGTTTAGGTATGTTCCTTGTATCCCTGCTCTCTCCAAGACCTTTATCATGAAGGGATGTTGAATTTTGTCAAAGGCTTTTTCAGCATTTGATGAGATGATTATGTGTGTGTGTGTGTTTTTTTTTTCTTTCAGTTTGTTTATACGGTGGATTACATTGACAGATTTTCCTATGTCGAAGCATCCCTGCATCTCTGGGATGAATCCTTCTTGGTCATGGTGGATGATTTTTCTTATGTGTTTTTGGATTCAGTTTGCCAGTAATTTATTGAGTAATTTTGCATCAATGTTCATGAGTAAGATTGGTCTGTAATTCTCTTTCTTAGAAATGTCTTTGTGTGGTTTTCATATCAGGGTGACTGTAGCCTCATAAAAAGGGTTTAGCAATGTTCCTTTTGTTTCTATTGTGTGGAACAATTTGAGGAATATTGGTATTAGTTCTTCTTTGAAAAATCTTGTAGAATGCCGGGCAATGGTGGTGTATGCCTTTAATCCCAGCACTTGGGAGGCAGAGGGCAGGCAGATCTCTGTGAGGCTGAGGCCAGCCTGGTGTACAAGGGCTAGTGCCAGGACATGCACCAAAGCTACAGAGAAACCCTTTTACATGTGAAGGTACCCTTGTATTTGGGGCATAGATGTTCAGTACTGAGATTTCCTCTTGATGGATTTTTTCCTGTGACAAATATGAAATGGCCTTCTTTGTCTCTTTTGATTGATTTTAATTTAAAGTCTATTTTGGTGGATATTAGGGTAGCTAGCTGCACCAGATTGTTTCTTAGGTCTATTTGTTTGGAAAATCTTTTCCCAACCCTTGACTCTGATATCTGTGAAGGAGAGACCCAGCCAATCACCTTGCTAGCAGGGGGCGGGGTCCCCCGAGGATATTTTTTTATTTATAAAGATTGTGGGCGTGCTCCCAACCGCCCCTTCTGCTTTCCTGTTCTCTGTGGGAACCTGTGGTTCTGCAAGTCTATTTCCCCATTAAAGCTGTATATATTATTACAATCTGTCTGCATTCATTTACGCCGCTACACTTGGCACCCAACGTGGGGCCTTTTTGCTCCACCCCGAGTGGCTCGGGGACGTAGGCTTCAATTTTAGTTTGAGAGAGCTACACGCCCCAATCTCGTAGCCATCTGACTGGGTCCTAAAAACACAGAATGCTCAGGGCCCAGCGGCCAGACCCCCCTGCTGTTTTTTAGTTCGTGACTTGCGCCCCAGTGCCGAGTCCGAGGTACACTTGGCCACACATGCCATAGTCTGCAGGGTCCATTCCGCCCCGCCCACATTAACCCCTCCCTGCCTACCTTGGCTAAGTTTTCAGCGGAACTCCACTGCCTGAATTAGCGGAAGCTCAGGTGCCTGCGGTTTTGCAGCACCAGGACAGTTCCCCATTTACGCCACTACATTTAGGTCTATTTGATTGGAAAATCTTTTCCCAACCCTTGACTCTGATATTTGCCTTTGAGGTTGAGGTGTGTTTTCTTGTATGCAGTAGAAGGATCAATTTTGTTTTCTTATCCATTCTGTTAGCCTGTGTCTTTTTATAGGTGAGTTGAAGCCATTTATATTAAGGGATATTAATAACCAGTGATTGCTAGTTCTTCTTAGTTTAGTTTGGAGATGTTATTGTGTGTGTTTTTTTCCTTCTTTGGGGTTTGCTGCTGTGAGATCATCTATTGTCTGTATTTTTGTGGGTGTAACTGACTTCCTTGAGTTGGAGTTTTCCTTCTAGTACTTTGTGTATGACTGGATTTGTGGCTAGGTACTGTTTAAATCTGATTCTGTCATTTTCTCTATTTATGGTGATTGAAAGTTTTGCTGGGTATAGTTGCCTGGGCTTGAATCCGTGATCTTTAATTGTCTGCATAGCTCTTGACCAGTGCCTTCTGACTTTCATTGTTTCCATTGAGAAGTCAGGTGTAATTCTGATGGATTTGCCTTTATATGTTACTTGACCTTTTTTATTTTCAACTGTTTAATACTCTTTCTTTATTCTGTTTGTTTAGTGTTTTGGTTATTATGTAGCAAGGGACTTCTTTTTGGTCCAATCTGTTTGGTATTCTGTAAGCCTCTTGTATTTTCACAATTGTCAGCCACATTCAGAGGGTCCAGTTTGATCCATGCTCATTCAGTCTCAGTTCAGCTGGATTTGGTGAGCTCCCATTAGCTTAGGCACACTATCTCAGTGGGTGGACCAACCCCTCGTAGTCCTGACTTCCTTGCTCATATTCTCCCTCCTTCCAAATTTGAAAAATGTAAAAGAAATGGACATTTTTTAGATAAATAACATATACCAAAATTAAATCAAGACCTGGTGAACAATTTAAATAGACCTGTACGTCATGAGGAAATAGAAGCTGTCATCAAAAACCTCCCAACCAAAAAGAGCCCAAGACCAGATGGTTTTAGTGCAGAATTCTACCAGAACTTCCAAGAAGAGCTAATACCTATACTCCTTAATGTGTTCCACATAATAGAAACAGAAGAGTCATTGCCAAACTCTTTTTATGAAGCTACAGTTACCCTGATACCAAAACCACACAAAGACTCAACCAAGAAAGAAAATTGCAGACCAGTCTCACTCATAAACATCGATGCAAAAATACTCAATAAAATACTAGCAAGCCAAATCCAAGAACACATCAAAAAAATCATCCATTATGATCAAGTAGGCTTCATCCCAGAGACTCATGGCTGGGTCAACATACGAAAATCTATCAATGTAATCCTTCATATAAATAAACTGAAAGAAAAAAACCATATGATCATTTCATTAGATGCCGAAAAAATATTTGACAAAAATCAACACCTTTTATGATAAAGGTCTTGGAGAGATCATATCTAAATATAATAAAAGCAATATACAGCAAGCCAACAGCTAACATCAAATTTGTTTTTCTACTTCTTTGAGGGATTTTTTCTTTCCTCTTTATTGGCCTCAAATATTTTTCTAAAGTTATTTTTAAGGCCGTTTTCTTCTGCCTCGTCTGTGATGGGTGTTCAAGTCTTACTGTTGTTGAACCACTATTTTGGAGGTATGCTCATGTTGTTGAGTGTGTTCTTACCTTATTTGTTTACCCATTTCTTTTAATTGGTGTTGTCGAGGCTGTTTCTCCAGTGATAACTCCTCCCAGTGCCAGTGGATCTAAGGCACAGATGGTCTCTCCTTGAGGTCGAGTCCTGCCATGGTTCCAGTCATGGGTTGTTCAGCACTTGGTGCTCTTGGAATTAGCTTGCGCCTTTCTACCTGCCCTTGGAGTTTGCTCTGGCCTTGCTTGACTGCTCTCAGAGGTCGCCTGGGCCTTGCTTGCCTGCTCCTGGAGGTTGTTTGGCCTTCCTGCCTACTCCCTTAGGACTCTTGAGCCCTCATTCCTGCTCCTGGAGATCGGGCCCTGCCTGCCTGCTTGCTTCTGGAGTTCGCTTGGGCCCTCCTCAGATTGTTTATTATTTTAATCTCTTTAAAATTTTCACACATGTATTCAGTGCATTTTATTACTCACTTCCCATCTTCTCTTATCTCCTTCTCAACGATGTCAATCTCCCTCTCCCTGCAAGTCTCTTTCCCATGTTCACATCTTTCTGTTTTGTTTTGTGGTGCACAAGTTTAACTAGGGCTGTTTTGTATGTATCATGTTTTTAACTGTATTGGAGCTTGGTTGAGTTGCCAGTCAGTACACAACTGAAGACAATGACTCTCTTTCTCACTGAATGTATCAGTAGCCAGTCATTCAACAAGTTGAGTGTAGGGTTCCAATAGCCCCTCCTCTGTCTTTGTCTGATCCTTCAAGCACAGTCATGTGCAGGTCTAGTGTAACTACAGCTGCTGTGAGTTAATGTTGCAGTGGCTATGTTGTGCCTTGAAGGTAGCATGTTAACAATCTTTCTCCCTATCTCACATTCTTGCTATCCCTCTTCTGAAATGCTCCCAGAGCAGAGAAACTCTTGCCTATCTCAGGTCACAAACTACTATGTAGTGTAATGTAGTGTAGTGTAGTGTAGTAGAGAATGACTAACCTTTTTAACATAATTTTTTATTGATTCTTTGGGAATTTCCCTTCATGCCACCGTAATCCCACTCTTTTCCCAGTTCTTCCACATCTGCTCTTTTTACCCTTGCTGTGTTCCTTCTCCAAATAGAAAATTTTTAAAAACATTAAAAAAAAAAAAACACCACTTTGCTCCTCTGTCTTTCCCACTTCTCCATCATCTCTTCATTGTCTTAGTGGTATTAGGAACTACCATGTGTCATACAATTTATCCTTTTGTCCAAACAAATATCCTTGCAAAGGTTTATTGTAATGAGTTGTTCAAGGCCTCTGACTTCTGGTACACCATCAATACTGAACCCCCACCAAAACTCCTCTCAGATATCCTTGCTGTTGCCTCAAGTCATGCATATCTTGCAGCTACAGTTCCATAGGACTAGTTCCTTCATGTACTTCAGCAGGTCATAGATGTGATAAATGTTGAGTGGGCCTACACAAAGCATTGAATGTGGACCTGAGTTGGTAAGCCCAGGCTTTCTCCAGGACCAAACCTTAAAGCTAGGGGTAGAGCCAACTCTACTGTGCCCACATCATTCAAGTCAGCCCTCTCATGCCCATGGTGAGGGTCAGCTCTCCCAGAGCAAGCCAAGGGTAGGGTGGCTCAGCACAGCCCTCAGGTTTCAACATGCATGCTGGCCTGAAACTGACTGAGACCTACGGCTTCTGCCTCCCAAGTGCTGGGATTAAAGGTGTGCACAAACATTCCCTGTGAAATCTTATGTATTCTAACACAAGACTTCTTTGAGCCAGGATTTTTTTTTTTGAAATGTACCCATGCTGTTTAGTTAACAGTTTACTTTTATAACTGAAAGTTAGTCCATTGCATGTTTGTATCACTGTTTATTGTTCTTGTAGACCATCAGCTGGGTTGTTCCAGTAATTGACTGTTAAGGAGCAAAGAAAGCTTCAGTGAACTTTCTGTGGCTATGCATTTTTATGCTTTTTAGGTAAACTGAAATAAATTGCTACATCACAGGATGGGGCTTTTTGTCCTTTTAAACTTAGCATATATCATACAAAATATTGAGTTCACTCTGGTATTTCCATGCCATGTACCTCGATTGTATATTTAATTTTATAAGAAATTTCCAAATGTTTTCTGAAAGTGTACTGTTTGCTTTCCTATCAGCAGTGTTAGTTCCAGTTTCTCTATATACCTACTTTTTGTGTTGTCAGCTTTTTATCATTTACATTTCTCTGGTGGCTAATGAGCATTTTAAAAATACGCTTTTTGGCAGTCAAAGGATCTGGTCCAATCTTTGATTATTTTTAGTGTTTGAGTTTTATCTAGGTCCTTATAGTTGGGAAATATTTTCTCCCAGAATAGAAATTGCTTATTCACTTTTTAAGAGTTATTTTTATTTTATATGGGTGCATGTTTTGCCTGTATGTGTGTGTACCAAGTGCGTGCCTGAAGGTTGTGGCAGCCAGAAGAGGACAGTGGTTTCTTTGGAACTGGAATTATAGACCATTGTGAGTTGCCATGTGAGTGCTAGGAACTAAACCCACATCCTCTACAACAACAGCAAATATTTATAACCAACTCTTCAGCCCTATTCATTTCCTTAATAGTGTCTTTTAATAAGCAGAGCTTTCTTGGCTAATGAAGTTTTAAGTATATCCAGTTAGGATTCTTTGTTGTTGTTGTTGTTGTTGCTGTTGTTGTTGTTGTTGTTGTTGTTATTGTAAGAAAACTTTGTATCTTGAAATAGTTTCTTTTTCTCTAGTCTAAAAACTTTAGAATTTACATATAACCAATGAACTATCTAAAACTAGCCTTTGCATGTAATACAGGGTAGTAATACATGCTCACTGTTTCCTGTGTAATTACTCAGTCATTTTAATATTTTAATACTCTTTAAACACTTCTCCTCATTGGATTACTTTGACTCCATGGTAGTGAATGTGTATGATGGATGTAGGCTATACTTGTATTTGTTAGTCCTTATCTCTTGGTGCCTTAGTTTTTTATGGCTTTAGAATGAGAAATAAATATTGGTCACATATAATCTCCAACTATGGTTTCAGGGTGTGTGTGTGTGTGTGTGTGTGTGTGTGTTTCCTTATTTTGGGTAGAAGGTATTTTATAATCAGTTTAATAAGTTTTCATAAAAATATCTGGAAGAGCCGGGCGGTGGTGGCTCACACCTTTAATCCCAGCACTCGGGAGGTAGAGGCAGGCGGATCTCTGTGAGTTCGAGACCAGCCTGGCCTACAAGAGCTAGTTCCAGGACAGGCTCCAAAACCACAGAGAAACCCTGTCTCGAAAAACAAAAACAATATATCTGGAAGAATTTTGATTGCAATTGTGTGGACCCCACACCTCAATTTATAGAGAATATCATTACACTGGGCCTTTAACCCAGAAACGTGGAGTGTCTCCTCACTTATGGTCCCCTTCTTATCTTTCCTCAGCCTTTCCTCACCGGCTGGTTGCATGTCTTCTGTTACACTTGTGTGTAGGTATTTTATTTTATTTTGTAATGATATAAATAGAACCTTTTCTCTGTATTGCTGCTTGCCTATTACTTGCTACAGAATGCACAGTTAATGTTTGGGTGTTGACCTTGTATTCTGTGACCTTGCTAGTGTCAGTTATGAGTTCTACTTTCTAGATTCTCTGGGAAGTGTAAATAGTCATGCTTCCTCTGTGCAGTGATTTTTTTTCCTTTTGAATTTTTATGCCTTTCGTTTTCATTTCTTCCTGTTGCTCTGGTTAAGCCCTGGAGTGCTATGTTGAATGATGAGCAAAAATGTTATGAGTCAATATCCTTTTCTTGTTCCCAGTTGTAGAGAGAACAGCATAATATAAATATAATAATATAAACTAAAGATTGTTTTCCAGAGATGCCCTATAGATCAAAGTAGTGCCCTTCTATCTTAATTTACTGAGAAGGCTTTAAAACTCTTAAGGCAGTTCTAGATGTTGGTCCATTTGTTGCTAAGAACATGGCTTTTTTCTTTATTTTTAATTCTTAATGTTCATCGTCTATTTAATAATGCATTTTCATGTTTCACATAGTATTGGACTTGGTGTGTTTTAGAATTTTTGTCTCTGTTCAAGAGAGAGATGAGGTTATATATCTTTTGTAATATCTTTGTCCATTATTGTGAAAAAGGTTTTAAGTTTCTGTTATTCATATTTAAAATTTTAATCTTCCTGGAATTGTTTGTTATGGATAGTACACAGATGGGATCTAGTTTTACTTATTTTGTTCCCATTTAAGTATTGGTATCCTTTTTTTCCCTTGAGTTTTTGTTGGGGGGAGGTGAAGGGGGTGTGCTTGCATGCACCAATTCTGTGATATTTCAAGATTTCCTCTGTACCTGGGTGTTAACTTCTGTTATGTATTAGTTAGTCCTTGTAGCTTTTTAGAAAGTTTCTTCACCTGTTTTCTTCAGATAATAGTTTAAGTTTCTTGATTTTCTACCTACTTATGTAAATTTAACTCCTGTTGATTTTCATAAAATCCAGGTTGTGAAGTGAACCAACAGCTCTATGTTGAACATGGTGTCACTTTATTTAAGTTTTATTTTGGTGACATTTAAAATACTCTCCATGATGACCCACATCTTTAATCCTTTTTTTCCCATAAGAATTATCTTTATTGATTCTATACATGCATTTCTAATTACATGTTCTATTCTTTTGTATAAAAATGCAACTGATTTTTGAAATCAATCTTTGAAGAAGTACTTAATAAATTTTAGTAGTTTTTGTACTTGTTAGAGTTCATATAAGAAACGGCCCCATAAATTTATTGCAATATTGGCTATATATGGCCTTGGTCTTCATATTTGCTTTTCAGGCCTTATGCATTCAACCCATCTCGTGCTTTGTTTTACACTTTTACACGAGATAGGGCTCCAATTTCTAGGAACTGAACATCTACCTCTTGAAGAGGACAATTCGGATGCCGAGATTCTGGAGTAATGATACTTACATCCACACCCATGTCTAATAAGCCTTCAATAAAAATACCATTTATACAGACTCTTACCTTTGGTCTTTGATTGTTAATAGAAGTCTGCCAAAATATACATTTACTCTGTTCTACTGGATTTTTGAACATATCTTCCAAATTTAACCCATTATTTAGACCAGTATTGCTCTTTACAGCAGGCAATGGATTTTTTAATTTTCTTGGTGAGACATATTCTCCACTGTAACTGGGAATGACTGGGCCACTTTTGGCTTGGGGGCCTGCAAGAGGCCCCTCAAGGGGTTTCCCAATGGTATTGGGTTGCCTTGTCTTTCTGTTGTTGACCTGCATTCATTGGTCCAATGTCAGCCTTTACCACACCTCCTACGTATACCTTCAGGCCGAGGTCTCCTATTTTTGTCATCCCCAGAGGAGGTATTATTCCTTGAAATGCCTGCAATCCCTTTTCAGATGTCCTAATTTACAACAATTAAAACATCTGTCAGTTTGATATCTCATTGCTTTGGAAATCGCTTCTCCTACCCAAGATTGATCATTATAGCCAAACATCTCAATATTCATCATATGCTGAATCCATTCATCCATAGGTGCTGATCTAGACCTTAAAGGACCAATCATCTTTTTACATTCTAAGTTTTCATTTTCAAAAGCCAGAGATTCAAGAATTATTTGTCTAGCTTCTGGGTCTGTTACTCCAATTTGCAGAGCCTTAATTAATCTATGCAAAAAGTCAATAAAGGGTTCTCTCTGTCCCTGCCTGATCCTCATATATAATTAGATCCTTTTCCCTAGTTCTTGTATCCTATCCCAAGGATTCAAGGCTGCTTTGTGGCATAGGGACAATACTTCTTCGTTGTAAAGAGCTTGGACCATGGATCAGCATACGCTTCTACACCAATAATTTGATCTTGAGAAACCTCCACACCTTTTGCTTTTCCTTGCTGTTTCATATGTTTGGATTCTTCTCTGAAATAAATTCCAAACATCAAGGAAAGTCCATCATCCAATACTGTGGACACTAACTGAGAGAAATCATTGGGCGTAGCTCTGACATTAGAAGCCCAAGTTCTTATCATTTCCTTAACAAATGAAGAGTACAAGCCATAATTAACAACTGCTTGCTTAATTTCTTTTAGATCATTCATTCCTATTGGCGTCCATCTACCTTCTTTGGCTCCCTTTGAGCCTTTAGAAGTTGACACTTTGTCAGAGTAAATTACAGTGAATGATGCTAAAACCCTGGGTAAACCAATTCTGACAGCCGGTGGTGACATTGTATCCTGTCCTTCTGCCTTCTTACTCTTTTCACCAGCTCCAATAATTTCCTCAATCATTTCATATCTTTTTATCATTCTCTCTCTTAAAGCCTGAATCTCCTGACCTGCATATGTTTCTAGTGATTTCACTAAGGTATCAATATTTTGGTCCCCCTTCTGCACCTGTGATTCCAAGGTTTTCATGTTTCCCTTCAAAGATAACATGTCCTCCTGAACTTGCCATTCTGGAGGTACATTCTGTCTGTTATCTTATCAAAACTTTGTGGTAACTTCTGAACATCATATTCAACAGTATGAACCCTTTGAGGTAACTTCCTAGTACCCTTGGATAAGGAGTCAATTTTGCCTTTCAAAGTATCTACTTGTTCTGATAACCTCTAATTTTCAATAATTTTAATCCTTTCAACTGGCTGTTCATTATTAGTCTGTAAAGGTTGTATTGTTCTTAGGAGTCCCATATGCTTCCTTAATGATAGAATATGGAGAAGAAAACTGAAACCTAGTAACCAGTAAATTGAGGTATTCCCATAGTCATAAACCTTGCATGAGATAATCCATTGTATTAGTAAAGAAAGCAGTAAAAGTTGCCATATTACCTATTATCCAGCAGGTGGTGCTGTTGCCAAGTCAGGACTAGAACCAATACAGAGGTGACAAAAACGGGGTCCTGTTTCAGTGTCCGCCTTAGTATTTGTTAAAAACTGGGAAATATGAGTTGCTCAACAAAGTAAATATAATTAAATCAATTCCATACACAGAACCAGGAATGCAGAATCCAGGGATAGAGAACAGTAACCCAGAACCGCATATGCCTCCACGTGACAAAGAGTCACCTCTAGGGGTTACATCATTAGGCAACAGCTTGCGCTCTGACTTGCGCTAAGAGCAGACCAGGTGGGCTGAGACTGGCTGGGCCTGGGGAGCCCCAGAGACGTGGAGTTTAAATCCATGTGGGGAGGCAAATGATAGGGTACATGGGGACTTGAAGCCAATCCAAGGCGTGTAAAGAGAAAATATAAAGAATTGCAGCAAGAAAAGCCACTGCACGTTATTCTATATTGAACTGCTGGCTCCACGCACAGGCCGTGGCTGAAAAAGGGCTTGTTCCAAGCCAAACTGGTGGCAGGGGTTGGGGGGGGGGGGAGTCTTCTAAAACCAAATGTTGGGTGCCAGATGAAGGCGTAAGTCACAAAACAATCCCACACCAGTTTGGAATTGTGATTAATAAAATGGTTATTTATTTAAAGGGAAAAAACTTACAGATCACTGTCCCAGACAACAGCCCTCTGTGTGATCAGGAAAAAGGAGTCTAGTAGCCAGGAGCACAGCCAGAAGCAAGAGAGTGAGCACATGGCTACCACTGCTTTTTAAAACAAAAGAGACCACACCCAAGTGGGCTGGTATCTTAAAGGCTATTGGCTGAAGGAGTGGAGGAAGCTCCCGCAGCAGTGCACATGCTGCTATGTATGCACACACATATATATATAAATAATTTTAAAAATCTAAAAGAAAATGTATGTGAACATAAAGAGTCTAGAATTTAACTATAGCAATTGGGAAACTTGTCAAAAGTATCTCACTTTTGAATATATGCACATACATATATACATATATACATATATATATATATACACACATATATATATATATCCAACTGTGAGAAAGAATGAAATCTTGTCTTCTAATATGGATGGCACTGTGAGATAATCAGGTTAAGTGAGAAAAGTCAGGCACAGCCAAACAAATACCACATGCTGTCACTCACTCATGGGAGAAAAAAAATAATATCTTACAAGGAGCATATGATATAGTGGTCTCTAGTGCCTGGAAGCAGAGGCTAGAGAGTGCTGAGAAAGGCTATATAAAAGAGTCAAAACACAGTCAGATGCGGAGGGGATTTCTTCAAAGGTTCTGTAGCACAGCTGTGGAAATCTGCCTATAACAGTTAATGATACATAACTGAATATCAACATGTAGCAGAATGAAAATAGACCCATATCTATCACCATGCATAAAACTCAAGTCCAAATGGATAAAAGACCTCAACATAAAGCCAGCCACATTGAACCTCATAGAAGAGAAAGTGGGAAGTACACTCGAATGAGTTGGCACAGGAGAACACTTCCTAAATATAACCCCAGCAGCACAGACAATGAGAAACAATTAATAAATGGGACCTACTGAAACTGAAAAGCTTCTGTAAAGCAAAGGACATGGTCAACAAGACAAAACGACAGCCTACAGAATGGGAAAAGATCTTCACTAACTCCACATCAGACAGAGGTCTGATCTCCAAAATATACAAAGAACTCAAGAAATTGGTCATCAAAAGAACAAATAATCCAATAAAAAAAAATGGAGTACAGAAAACTCTCAACAGAGGAATCTAAAATGGCTGAAAAACACTTAAGGAAATGTTCAACATCCTTAGTCATCAGAGAAATGCAAATCAAAACAAGTCTGAGATTCCATCTTACACATGTAAGAATGGCCAAGATCAAAAACACTGATGACAACTTATGCCAGAGAAGTTGTGGTGTAAAGGAAACACTTCTGCAATGCTGGTAGGAATACAAGCTGGTACAGCCCCTTTGGATGTCAGTGTAGCGATTTCTCAGAAAATTAGGAAACAGCCTTCCCCAAGACCCAGTAATACCACTTTTGGGTATATATCCAAAAGATGCTCAATCGTGCCTCAAGGACATGTGCTCAACTATGTTCATAACAGCATTGTTTGTCATGGCCAGAACCTGGAAACAGCCTAAATGCCCCTCGACCAAAGAATGGATAAACAACATGTGGTACATTTACACAATGGATTACTACACAACATAAAAAAATAATGACATCTTGAATCTTGCAGGCAAATGGATGGAGCTAGAAAACATCCTTTTGAGTGAGGTAACCCAGACCCAGAAAAACAATCATCATATGTACTCACTCATAAGTGGTTTTTAAATATAAAACAAAGAAAACTAGCCCTCAAATTACAATCCCAGAGAACCTAGACAACAATGAAGACCCTAAGAGAGACATACATAGATCTAATCTACATGGGTAGTAGAAAAAAGCAAGATCTCCTAATTAAATTGGGAGCATGGGGACCTTGGGAGAGGGTTGAAGTGGGGAGGGGAGATGCAGGGAGGGAAGCAGAGAAAAATGTAGAACTCAACAAAAATCAATAAAAAATAAAAAATCAGAAAAAAAAACAGTTGATATACATTTCAAAAGAACTGGAAAAGAAGAGTTTGAAGGATTTTAACACAAAAAAAAATGACACATATTGGGTTGGCAAGATTGCTCATTGGACAGCTTGAATTCAATACTCAGGACCCACATCGTAGGAGAGAACTGACTTCCACAAGTTGTCCTTAGACTTTCTACAAGTTGTCGTGGTACACATATGTGTGCAAACCCATGCCCACACACAGAAAAATAAATGAAGATAATAAAATTTTTAAATAAAGAAAGGATAGAGCTTTGAGAAGATTATAGTGCTAATTACCAATTTGATCATTTTGTATTACACATACATTGAGTTGTCAACAAAATTCCACAAACTGATCAATCTGTAGAACACAGATCACTTGTTGGGTGTTGGTGACACACGCCTTTAATCCCAGCACTCAGGTGGCAGATGCAGACGGATCTCTGTGAATTTGAGGCCAGCCTGCTCTACAGAATGAGTTCCAGGACAGGAAGGCTACATTGAGAAAGCCTGACTTTAAAAAACAACAAGAACAAGAAAAAAACTCATTTAAAGACTTAGTATAAATTCATAAACAAAATTGTGGTATCAGCACAAAGATGGCTTTATTCAGCAGTGGAACAAAAGAGAGAACAATAACCTAACCACAAAATTTTATTTGAAATATGGATGCCTGAGGTAAGAAGAAGAAAGGCTCAGTGGTAAAGGCACTTTCCTCATAAGCCTGGGAACCTGAGTTCAATCCCTGGAGCTCACATAAAAGTGAAGAGAGACCAGCTCCAGAAAGTTGATCTCTTGCTCTCTTTGAATTCATGATCTCTTTTTTCGTTAATTGTTGTCACATGCATCTCTGTATATACAAACATAATTCTGAATATAACCTGCTTAGTCTGTAGAATGTTCCTTGTATGTATGTTTTCAGGGCTGACTGTTTGGCATTGGATAAACAGTTGGTGTCCTCTTCCCCTGGGGAAAACTATTCTTCCCACTCTGAGCATGTCTTAGTTGCCTTTAGTTGTTTGTGTAGGGTTGAAACCTGGTGGTCTATTACTCATTCACTTAGACATGTCTATTGTTGTCCTTATTTAGCTCTAGTTTAGACAGTCATGTTGGTGAGTTTTTATGGATGTAGTTTCTGAGGTTACTAAGAGACTAAGTCTCACAGCAAACTCCCTGATTCTTTGGCCTTTACAATCTTTCTGCCCCTTCTTCTACAATGTTTCCTGAGCCTTATGTGTGGGAGTTATTTTGTAGATATATATCCATTGAGACTGGCTCCCCAACTCTCCATTTTGATTAGTAAGCATAGACTCTTACAAAACATTAATCCAGCAGTTGACAGTGAAACTGACTCTGAATAAATGTAACTTTTGATACCTTTTGTTTTTTTGTGTGTGTGTTTGAGAAGCCCAAACCCTTTCTTACCTTCCTGAGTGCTAGAATTACAGACATGCACACATACTCAGTAAACCTAATTTCCTTGAATTCCCCCTTCCAACAGTAGAAATTTTGGTATGTTTCCTTTTATTCATTTGATAGTAATATATAATAAACATGTATATGTATTTTAAAGTCACGTTTGTGATCACAAATCCTTATTTGATAACTTCCTTATATATATATATATATATCCTGATTTTCTCCCTCAGAACAGTCTCCTTGTTTTATCTAGGGACAGTCTACTGTTGAAGTCAGAAGTCACTAGTAAGGGTAACTGCAGCTGCTGTCCATTGATTGCTTCCAGCCTGAAAGCTGTGTTGAGCTCGTGACGTGGACTTACTATTAGTACACCACTTGAGTAGATAATTCTATCTTATTAAAAGGGAAAAGGGGGGTAAGTTACATGCCAAGTTTTAATCTGTGAAACTTGGTTTTATAATTATCTTTCATTCAACTTTTTGTGAAACACATACAGTCATTAAGTTTTTCTATCAGAAGCATCTCTAAAGAAGATATCTTGGTACAGAAGTAATTTTTGCATTTTAGGTGTCTGAGGATCCCTTTCATCATACATTTAATCCTTTTTCATCAAATGTATGTTTAAAAGTTAGTATGTTTATTCAGCAAACACACATAGCAAAACTATGCACAGAAAGCCAGACTGACCATAGGTTCCATGAAGATTTGAACCAGACCAGCAGGTGTAAATACTTTTCTGCAGGAATGCAGGCCTGCAGTTGAGCCAGCTTCAGAATGTGGTCGCTACTAAGTGATTATGTTCATGGTATAGAGCAAAGGAAAAAGTATTTTGTCTGTGGTCCCTTAAACAGTGAGTCATGATTTTAAAACTGTCTTAGGTAACTTTTCTGCCTTATTCAGAAAGGATACCTGATATTAGTTGCCAAGGGAGAGGTCCTGGTGAGGTCATGGATAAGGAGCATATCCCACCTGTGATTTGTAAGGCACATGGGAGGAGGTAATGTGTGTCAGACTTGGGTTCACATGTATCTCTAACATTTCACCTCATCTCAAACAAACTTCCTGTACTTTTGACCCCTGAGAATTTGAAAGTACACTGATCATTTGTAGAGGTTTTTCTGTGTGACTCCTTGGCTTCTTTGTACCTCTCCTCCCTATGAAGTCTCTGGTTTTGTAGGGGAAGGACAACTGCCCCCCACCAAATGGCCAGGATTCTAAGATGCTGCTCATTTCTACCTCTGTTGTTTGGCATGGTAATGACAGGGTTCATTTGTCTTAGTCCTCAGCTTCTGTTATCTATTATTCTGTTTCTCCTTTGTATTCTTTTACTCTGGTTGGGAGTATCTAAGAAGTCCTCAGAGTTTGTGAAAAACAGTGGTTTTGTGGATCATTTTCTTTCCTTTTCAAGTTTAAGGCATAGGTACTGTTGGTGTTGCTTTTTCTCCCAGCAACATGCCAGCAAGTCTCTCCCTGGCTTCTTGGGTTTTGTACTGAAGCTCCAGGAATCCTGGAAACCTATAACAAAAGAGGAGGAGGCAGAGATAGGGAAGGGTAGGAGAGGAGGAAAAGGGTGACTGATAAAAGTTGAAGAGAGCCTAGTAGGCTAGATAGTATCAGAACACATACCTTTAACTTTTAGCCTATTTGTCAGGTACACTGATTTTTGCAGAGAACCTCTTTTAGGCATGGTAAAAAACAAAAGAGGAATACGGAGCCTGGGGTGTGAAATATCTACATGTGTATATGTATGCATATCTTTTTAATGAAAAACTGAAAATCTGGGGAATAAAAGCAGATCTTCATTGGGTTAGAATTTAGAGGTCCCTCTTATTGTAAAAGGAAGGGCTCTTTTCTTGTTTTGCAGCTCTAATTTCCATTTCAGACACAACAGGATTAGCTGACATAATGTGGTTGTGGTTAGGAAGAGACGACTTTTACATGGCACTTGATGAGGCCTCCTTGGGGTGACTCACAGAGCGTGTGGCAGCAGAAGCTTTTCTTCCTCCGTGTGTTTTCTTTGTTTTCCAGTGTCCAGCCTACCTAACCTTGATGACTGACAAAGAAGATAGCGTTGTAATTTAGAGAGGAGTGTGCTCAGTCTTTGCCTCTTTTCTGTCTAATGAGTCTCTGTAGAAAATATATCAAAAGAAACTCTCCTCTCAGAGTCCTCACATTTCAAAGTGGGGGTATGTATTACAAGAACTGCTGATTCATTAAGGATGCTTCCTAATTCCAGTGTAACAGCTGCTTCTGGTTTGAATAAACTCTCTCTCTTTGGTGCCCTCTCCCTCTGAGAAGACCTTAAATTTTGACTTAAAACTTCCTCTTCTTCCCTTTTCTCTCTGTCCTGTTTTTGACCGTTGATTACAGTGCTTTACCATTCTCAGCATTCATGCAGCCTACTGCACCCATGCCTCACCTTTAAATATGGCTCTTTTCAAAGATCACAAACACTAACAAAACTCTTGTGATAATGCTTTTTGTTTGCATTCACAGTGGCAGTGGAGTATATTGTACAGCAGTAAAGAAAAAAGTTGAGATATGTTGTAGTCATGAATTCTAAGTGCAATAATTTAAAGTACAGGGAACATTTCAGAAATTGCCATTATCCATTAAATGAAACCTTTGTATTAGCATATCATAACATGCTGTTCTAATAACTTTCCTCCAAATACCAGCTTTTGAAAGAAACATACTGTATTTTTTTTATACAAAATCGTGTAATTGAACGGCCTAGCAGAATAGGTAAATGAATGTAGCAATATGCATTCAAATATGTCTCTTTGGTCTGTAATGAGCTGATTCAAGTTCACAGTTGTAAGACTTGCCATTTTATTTCCTAATTTTATATTCTGGACCCAGACAAAAGTACCTTTAAAAAAAAACTAACAGAAAAAAAGTAAAGGAAAATTGTTCATATAAATCAGATAGCCTTTTTTTGGAGACTCCTATTGGATTTAGGATTCTGGTGATCTTTATTCAGCTGTTCATCTATAAAGTAGATGATCTACTGCTGTCTTCACACACACACACACACACACGCTGGAAATGTAGCTGAATGGTAGAGTGCCTAATATTTGCAAAGTCCAGGGTTTAGTCCCTAGTACTGCCCACACACCCTAGTAAAAGATAAATATAAATCAAATAAAATTTTCATATGTGACCATTTTAAATTTTAGGATTTTTATATTTATTTATTTTTATTTTATATGTTTAGATTTTTTTTCTGTCTGCATGCATATTTGTGTACCACATGTTTGCAATGTCCCCACAGGTCAGAAAAAGAGGCATCCATTCCCCAGATCTGGAGTTAGAGATGGTTGTAAGCTACCATGTAGGTGCCAGAAACTGAACCTGGGTCTCTGGAAGAGTAGCCAGTGCTCTTAAATGCTGAGCCATCTCTCCAGCACCTTAATTTTACAATTACAACTTTGTTGTTGGGTTTGGTAGCCTCCTTTGTACATGGAATCACATTGGTGAGTGAGATCTAGGTTGCTTAAGCTACTTCCTTCATAACCTGTGTCTCAGATGTGACACTTGCTGACTGCAGGGCTGATTTCTTACTAGACACTGAGCTCCTTGAGACTAGAAATAGTGTCTGGTTCACCCATTTGCTTCAGAATTCTCAAAGGGCCCTACCATCAATGCATGTGTAGTGACCAAATGAGCCATTGAAGTCTTAAGACCAGCAGATGTCAGAGATGTTATCAAACTATGCAGAAGACAGAGATGAACAGATATCATTTCAAATCCTGGTTATTATTAGACTGTGCAGATTAAATACAGATGTAACTTTGAGGTTCAGGACAGTTATAGTCATTGAAGAATTTCCTTATCCCAGGCAAGAGAACTGCCCCTCCCCCTTTTTTGCACCTTGCTTGGTAGGATACAGAATGGGAAAAGGACAGAGAAAGAGTAGTGTTAAGAGCTTCCACTCACTTGTGAGAGCTTAACTATATGTTGGCTTGTTTGGATGACTCTTGGGTTCTGTGGATGTGTCCAGGGGAGTTTCCTTATATTCTCTGTGCTCACATTCTTTCTATAGAATAAAAGTCAAACAGTTTAGAACAACTAACTACTCTTACACTTCTTGTCACCTACCTGAATCAGGTCACAAAAATTTGAGTTCTCACTTTTCTGATCAAGAAGCAAAATCTGGACAGACCACCTATACTGAGCCAGGCCTCTGGGTTAAGAGAAAACACAATACAGAGTTCTTATGTGTAGTGTAAACATGGATGGCTTATTTCACACATGTTAATTTTAACATAGATGATGAGGTTCTGAATGACCTACTATCCTAATGCATCAATAAACTGGAAGCATTCTTATAATATCCTCTCACGTGGAATGGCATGCCCATGGGACTATGCTACCTTTAAACTTGTCCTTCTTTGGTAACAGTAGATTTTATATTATATTAACAGTTTATATTTTATAGCAAAATATAAACAAAGCAAAAAAAGAGTAAATAAAAAATTGTGGTTTAAAATATATTGGAAACCAGATTAGCCAGGTAGTGGTGGTACCTGGCTAATCTGCTTTAATCCTAGCGCTCAGGAGGCAGAGGCACGCGAATCTCTGTAAGTTCATGGCCAGCCTGTTCTACAGAGTGAGTTTCAGGACAGCTAGGGCTGACTGTTTCATAGAGAAACTCTGTCTCAAAAAAAAAAAAAAAAGCCAGATTAAAAGTTATGCGCTATATTTCCCCCTCTTTTCTGGCATTCTGGAAGAGGTAAAATTAAAAGACCAGGCAGCATATAAGCGGGTGTAGGAACTGAGAGTGGTGTGAGGGCTGACTAGCAGGGCACAGTAGAGCCTGCTGGGAGTAGGCTGTCTCCTCTGTCCTAGTTGTTTTCTGACAGCTACACCTATGAGTGCTTTTGTCAGATGATTGAATTTTCCTTTACATTAAAAATAAGTGGGTTTTTAAAAGGTAGCGATGGATAGGAAAAACAGGTGGAGAACAGATGATCTGACTGTAGTGTGGGTAGGACACAGAGAACATTCTGGGGTCTTGGAAGTATACATTTTGATTGAGGGTGGTTCTTATGTAGCCATATGTAGCTAACTCATTTAAGGATATGTAGGGATGCAGAGTGAGTGTGCTTCATCTTTTGCCTGTCAATGGTGGATTTCCTTTGCTTCAGTCCCTCACTGTCCCTTATTAGTCTGATGATGACCTTAAGCAGGTCATTCCTAAGGTATAGCAGTAGACTCTTATCTGTCATATATGACTGAGAACAGCTCAGGCTCAGGGGAGGGAGAGACCATGCCTGATGGGACTGAGATAGCCAGGCACCCCTCCCCGCCTCCCTTCTCTTGAATAGCCCCTCCTAAAAAGCTGGTCTTTCAGTTACCTGGAACTGTTCTACTTGAGAGCCATAAAAGTTAAGCAGTACACCCCAATTCAGCAGAAAGTAGCCTGAAAAACTATGATCACATTCCCAAAAAATGAACTATGGTTATTTTCCTTTGTTTAGAATGTTGGTTACAAGTTGCTATGGATAATGGTCAGGAAAAAAGCTAAACAAAGGATATTAGATTCGAAGTTCTTGTTTTAAAAAGGGGGGGGGAGTGCTGTGGGACAATGGTCTTTTATCCTGTCACTTGTATTATTTTTAATAAAATGCTGATTGGTCAGTAGCCAGGCAGGAAGGAGAGTCAGGGCAACTAGAATGCTGGGAAGAGGGAAATGCAGTCTGCAGTTGCTACCTAGACCCAGAGGAAGCAAGATGTGACTGCCTTGCCAAATAAGGTACTGAGCCACATGGCTAACATAGACAAGAGTAATGGACTGATATAAATTATAAGAGTTAATAAGAAGTCTGAACTACTAGGCCAATCAGTTTATAACTTAAAAAATAAAGTTAAGCTGTAACATGTGAAAGGCAAAATTGCTATCATCCATATGTGTCTTTAATGCTAGCTCTTAGGGTCTTATCTTTCACATCACCACAGCATGCTAAATCCTCTAGGGTTGGGTCTTAGCTAATTAGTTAGCTAAGTGCTGTCTATGGTTTTTGTTCAGTTAGGAAAGCACAAGAAATATTTGTAACGTCAGCTTGTAGAGAGTCAGTTATTCCTTAATTCTGGTAATGTATGTGTGCTCCCACCTTAAATTTTTTCCCTTTGTATTTATTTTGTATTTGAAACAAAATCTTTATCTAAGTGAATAAATATTAATGTAGAAATCCCCATTGGCTCAGCCCACTGGTCTGTTAAATCATAAAGAATATCTATATTCTTGTAGCGCTGAACATTTTACAGGCGTCTAAAAGCCGATGCAAATATGGCTGGACCCCATTCTCTCTCCTGAGAAATCATGTAGGCATCTCTGACCTAATAGTAAAAGCAGAAGCTTCCTATTTTCAGTGTTGATACATTCCTTGACTGTGATAGTCTGCTTAACTTATTCTAAACTTCCACCTTTTTTAGGTAAGCAAGGAGTGTTGTCCTTTTATAGAGGGAGGCAGCCTGGGAGAGAGAGGAGGTGACAGCTCTAGGGAAACTGCACCTGTTGTTCTAGGCTGTCTGACTCTACATCTGCAATCTCCCTGTGTGTTTTGTAACATCTGCTACTTCTGAGGGAGGCAGGCAGCCATCTGACTAGCAGGTTCCAGCCAACCTCTTGGCTGATAGTACTTACTCAGTTTCAGGTCTGACCTCCTAGAATCAGATCCTTTTAAAACTATGCTCAGTAATGAAAAACAAAACAAAAAACCAGAGCCTCTCCTGCCGCATCCACTGAGGACTTCCACTGCTGTGCCCTAAGCCTTCCAGTCTGTCTGGTTCCAAATGTGTACATCTTCTGCGCCGTGCTTTATCTGATATCTCTTCTGCTCTCAGGAAAAGAGCTAGACTTAGTTTCGAGTCCAGTCTGAAGGCTCCTTAGAAGTGAAATGGTCTAACTTCTATACCAAGATTCCTTCCTCCACCCCTATCCTCATTCTCTGAAACCACACACACACACACACACACACACACACACACACACACACACACACCCCTCCCCCAAAGTAAGCCATTT
Source organism: Microtus ochrogaster (assembly GCF_000317375.1). Taxonomy (NCBI): domain Eukaryota; kingdom Metazoa; phylum Chordata; class Mammalia; order Rodentia; family Cricetidae; genus Microtus; species Microtus ochrogaster. The sequence continues at coordinate 38,381,955 of NC_022011.1, read as the reverse complement.
GTAGCTTTTTGGGTTTTTTTATTTTTATTTTTTTAA
>NC_022011.1:38362889-38380823 GCF_000317375.1 Microtus ochrogaster | reverse complement strand
CAACCTACCCCTGGACCCAGCAATACCACTCTTGGGAATATACCCAAGAGATGCCCTATCCTACAACAAAAGTATATGCTCAACTATGTTCATAGTAGCATTGTTTGTAATAGCCAGAACCTGGAAACGACCTAGGTGCCCTTCATTTGTAGCTTTTTGAGTCTTTGTTATATTTTGTTCCCTCTAGGTGGAAGTGACTTCTATCTTAGCCAGCTTTTCTGCCTGATATGGCTGCCCCTGCCCCAAATCTAGTTGAAATGTCCTTCCTTGCTGTCCACACAGTTCCTGGTGGCAGCTGAGTCACAGTATATATTGCATTGCTGTTTACAATTCCCATGACTTAAAACTCCTGGAGGACAAGCAGCTCTGTATCCCCCCCCTCCCCCCAGCTATCTAGCTCTGGATTGACATTCATGGGTTCTTGTTAAACACTGGTACAAATGGTCCAGCCTTGAAGATTTGGCTCCCAAATATAACAGGAAAAAGTAGATTCTCACCTCTTTAGTTTTTCCTTCCTTCCTTCCTTCCTTCCTTCCTTCCTTCCTTCCTTCCTTCCTTCCTTCCTCCCTCTCTCCCTCCCTCCCTCCCTCCCTCCCTCTTTCTTTTCCCCCTCCTTCTCCTTCTCTTCCTCTTCCTCCTTTTCTTTCTTCTCTTCCTTTTCTTTCTCGTCCTTTTCCTTCTCCTCTTCCTTCTTTTCTTTTTTCTTTTTTTTTTTTTTTTTTTTTTTTGGTTTTTTGAGACAGGGTTTCTCTGTGGCTTTGGAGCCTGTCCTGGAACTAGCTCTTGTAGCCCAGGCTGGTCTCGAACTCACAGAGATCCGCCTATCTCTGCCTCCCGAGTGCTGGGATTAAAGGCGTGCGCCACCATCGCCCGGCTTCCTTCTTCTTTTCCTTTCCCTTTTTCTCCTCCTCCTTTTCCTCAAGAAGAGTATCAGGGTTTGTTGAAGACAGCTCTGTCGACCCTAAGGAAAATTACTGAGAAGCTTAGCTAACCACTTCTGTCCTAGAACCAAAATTGGTAGGTTCTCTTCTCAAGGGTTACTGCGCTTGCATAGAGAATTCTGCTTCCCTCTGCCCAGTGCAGGACTGCTACAGAATTAGGTAGAGGCAGAGGGTTTCTACTGAGTAGCACTCTAGTGCTTGAGACAGATTGCTGTGGCTGAGGGAAGCATAGAAAAGGAGGATAACTTACATAAACTCTTCCTTTTCCTTTCCTCAAAACTTTCAGTGTTATTTACAAAATTATTTAGGAGAATTACCTTAGTGAGAGAGCCAGGCAGTCACTAGAAGTAACGAGAAAAGACCAACTTCCTGTCTGTCTTTGTTGCCCACTCTCCTGGCACAGGTCTGCCTTTCACTCACAGGAGGCTTTGAACATCAGTGGTCTGGAGCAGTCTCTGGCCTTATCACTCATTTTAATGTTCCTTACACAGGGTCACTCTTGGATGTGGTGCTCTGGGCAGTCTCACCCCAGAGTGCTTCCCTTCCTTTATTTAACCTCTGACCTGTAAAAACAAGAGTTAATCAGGAGTTCTAAGGTAGCTAAGAGGAAGGGGAAGTGTTTGGTTACAAATTAAATATGAGCAAGTCATAAGTCATAAATCCCCAGTAGTGCAACCAGTTGTGTGTCTCAAGTTGCATATGGCCCAGAGTGTTTGAATTATAAATTCAATGCCAGAGCCCACTGATTTCTTTGGGATAAGTGCTAGGTTCATTTTCTTTTGGCCCAAACTGTTTGCCTTCTAAAACATTAGTTTTACTGGACCAGCTACATTCATACCCCATGTTCTTGCCTCACGCCTGACTGTCCTTCCTTTCTTTCCTTGCCTTTCAATACTGATTGGTGTGCTGTTCTGTTAATTGAGACAGAACCATTTCTCTGAGAGAAACATATGGAAAATGTCACCAAGGAAAGGCACTGAAGCATGGAACATAAATGGCTTTAAGAGACAGCCAGATACTTTCATAGAGAGATTTGCGATGGAATGAAAGAGCATTCAAGCAGAGATGTGGGTGCCAATAAACTAAATGGGTGCTGTTCATGAAAACCGGGTGCCTCGTTTAATCTAGTGCTTCCTTGATGGTCCCACAAGCATGCACATTGAGCCTCATGCTTTAAATTTAGAAAGATTAAGAACCTATGATATTTCTAGTAAGTTCTAAGGTCCCAACATGAGGCAGGAGAAACTTGAAATTCAGTCCTCCCACTCCCAGCTCTCCACCCCCACCCCACCTCCACCGCCCCATTTGATTGAAGCATCTTAAATTGAGCTGTTTTTATTTCTGTTTCCAAATAACATGGACTCTAATTCCTAAAGCAAGGAAGAGTGGACACATGACTGGTGTCCCTGGAACTGGCAAAGTAAGAAAACATACTGGATTGTTGGGAGGCAGCCAAAGTTGGATTGCTCAGGGCACTTTATAGCTTAGGGGTTTTGGAGGCAAGCTTTTGATTGTGTCAGGGTGTTACAGTGAAAACCACAAGGTAAGAATTCTGTCTCATCTCATGTTCAGTCTTTTTTGTGCTGCTGTTACTTTCTTACTTTTATGTAGCAAATAGGACTGAAAACACAGACTAGAGTAGTTTTGTGCCATCATAGGGAGGTCGCTCCACTTCTGAGACTCAGTTTTATCATCTATAAAATGGGACAGTCCTCATGTGGCTGCTATAATAAGTACTATATCAATGCACCTAGCACTTTATAAGTGCCCCCCTCCTTACTCATTAGCTTTCACTTCTTCTAAAATGATGTCAAGTAGTATCTCTATGGGATAATTAGTTTTGCTTTTGATCACTGAAAACAGGACAGAACTTCTTATGGAACTGTTGCCTTTGTCTTTTTTTTTTTTTAAATAGTAGAGACAGCATATGTCTCTCTTAGGCTGTGAAACCTTTGGCAAGGTGGGCCTGGCTTAGAACCTCACTGGGCCATTATATTATATTATAGTTGTAATTCCAGCCATAAAGTCAGATGATGTGAATGGGAAAACTTGCAGGTGTATGAGTACAGGAGTGGGCCACCCCATAAACTCCTGGGAACATGATGAAAGGCCTGTGTGCTCACCCTCTCTGGATTCTGTGGAAAATACCGAGAATTGCAGCTCACTGTCAGCACAGGTGCTGTTATTCCAAAGGTCTCCCAATAGCAGCATTTCACCAGTTACAGCTTCATAGTACCCCATGAGCTTCTCCAGAGCAATCTCCCTCCATCACAGTCATCTACCACTGAAGGCAGCAAAAACTCCCTCTAAAAGCAGCAATTATTGAGCACCTATCAAGAGAGAAAGGAGCCTTATTTCCAAAATCAAATCCAAGTATATGTTCCAGCAGGTCTGTATAAGCACGGGTATTTCACAGGAGGGGTGTGTGCATGCATGCGTGCGTGCATTCGTGTGTTGTGTGTGTTCTCATTCATAATACAAATTAATATTTGCACTCATTCAGCACATACAATATATTTTCCTGCATACATATAATAGCTATCACAATGGAATGTTAATTATGGGCATAAGTCAGAGATTCTTGAGCTTAACTGGATACTATAATAAATTTACAATTCAGGATTAACAGCTGTGAGCAAAGCAGAAGGGTCAAGTTGGGCAGGACTGGCTTTGATCTCCCAAAGGGGGTGTTTTTCTCTTACTTTGACTTTTGGTCTCAATAGCAGGGTGAAGGAAGTTAGTCCTGCTCCAGGCACAGCTGGAGGTGTGTTTCCACACTGTACTTAGCTTTGTAGTAGCTTCCAAGCAGCCATTTGAGGGTAGGCATCACATCCCCATTTCACAGATAGGGCAGGAGGAGCATGGTTGGGCCATAGCTGGTGAGTTTCCTGCTATGCAACTGTGGTATCACTTTTCTAGGAAGGCTTTTGAGACTTTTGTTCTGCCCTCTGTCACTATACTGACTCAGTGCTGCTGCATCCTCTGCAGGTGTGAGTTGTTCAAGTTGTGCATTGAAATGCCAAGACAGCTGAACACCAGGCATACACTGGAAAGTATTTCCTGTAACATGTGATGCCGGCCTGAGAAATTCACTTCCATTTCAAATTCCACAAAGCTTTGTACTGAAGCTAAAGTACAATTAGCTCAGGAAGGAGCTGTATATCACACTCCTGGAGAGGCGTATGCACAGCTTAGTCCTAAGACTTAAGTTAGAGAACTTAGGCCAGCACCAGTGGCTGGTTTCTGTTGTGCTTAAAGATGAGTGTATGTTAGCGCTGGGTATAATGGGGAAGGAGATGTGTCTGTAGTAATGAGGGGAACAGGCTGCATCCCGCCACCCAGCTAGCTTATACCCAAAATAACCGCACGGAAATTGTATTAATTAAATAACTGCCTAGCCCATTAGCCTCTTATTGGCTAACTCTCACATCTTGATTCAACCCATTTCTAATAATCTGTATGTCACCACAAGGTCTTGGCTTACCGGGAAAGATTCAGCATGTCTGACTCTGGTGACTCCATGGCGGCTTTCTCTGACCCTTCCTCCCAGAATTCTGTTCTGTCTTCCCCGCCTACCTGAGTTCACCCTATCAACTAGGCCAAGGTAGTTTTCTTTATTCAACCAATGAAATCAACACAAATATAGAAGGACCTCCTACACCTTGTGTATTATGGAAGGCTGTTCAACTGGAGCCTAGGTGTTTTCCTTCCCCATCCACCAACACTCAGGAAGACACGGAAAGGATGAGAGCACTTCTGTCAGAGCTCTCTCTTTAGTACATTTGGAGAAAAGATCAGAAGAAATATGGATTAATGATGGAACAGGCCTAGAACAGAAACATTACCTCCTACATGATGCTTTTAAGGGCTCATCTGCACTTGGAAAATTAGGTTTCCAATGAAGACAATGAGGAGTATCTGATGGATTGACTTCTCTTGGAAGCTGGGGAAGGGGCAAGACTTTTGTAGCTATTCCTTTGATCCACTTAAGCATTTGCACCAATGTTTAATTATCTGTCAGATTGAAACAGGACATTGGCATGTTTGTTTTTTTAATCTTGAGTTATTTTCCTAACCAAAATGTTGCCTGCTATGTTGGGGTCTCCACCTCCTAACAAGAGCAAGCTGACTGTTATCCTACAGTTCCAGTGGTCCTGGCCTTTGTAGTGTCTATAGCAATGATTGTTCTCTGTCACAAGAAGCTCTGACTTACAGAATGTCTGACATGGCCAAGCACACACAAAAAATGTTGAACAGTTACTGTTCAACAAGTTGACATTAACAAAGATATGAGAAAGGCAAGCGTGTAGAATCAATTCTGGGTAGTCCTCAGAGAGGGGAAGCCCACGGCGTCTTTATGTTCATGTCTTGGCTCTAACAGACGTCACAAGTGTAGAGAAAAGGTGGGAAAGTTTAGAATTTTATCTAGGAAGGATGAATGTAAGAGTTTGAAAATAAATTTATTTAAAAAATAATCTAGTTTTTAATTTTAACAATAAATTAATTCTTAGAATAATCCATGAGTAAGATGGGTTTCTGGGGGAAGGGGTTATGCTTTTGCTACCTTGATAATGCTTCATGTTTGACTTGCACAGCATAACCAGGGAAGAAGTCATTTTTCTCCCCTTAAAGTATTTGAGAACTTTAGTTTCCCAAAGGCTTCTCTTGTCCTTTGATATTGAAATCATTTCCTTTTGATGTAGCTGTTGTGTCACCATGCTTGTTTTTATCATGTTTCCCTTGGTTGGTTGTTGTCTGGGCTGGCCCTGCCAGGTCTTCCTTTGTCAGCATTGAGCAGGTGTCCAGCATCTCTAAAGTGGCTCTTGAGATCCTGCATCCTGAGTGCACATTATGACTTACTTCATGGACAGCTGATGTTATCCCACTGTCAGTTACTCTGACAGACACTAGCAGAGGATTAGGGGTAGCTGCTAGGTCCCACAAGAAGGACAGAGTGAGAACTTCTGTTTGAGGCAGCCATATCTTGGTAATATTTTCCTCTTACTATGGTTCTTCTTTCTGACTCACTCTACTTGACATAGGATATGAGACCAATAGTATGCATGAGGAACCCCTTACTAGAATATCAGGGTTCAAAATAAAGCTTCCCACAGCCAAGATCAGCAAGAACATTCAGTAGAAAGGTTCAGGAGTGGATGTGTTAGCTCTGGACTGGGCACCTCCCATTGAATGTTGGGTGTTTAAGTTAGGTACTGGTTCATTATTGTTATTATTATTATTATTATTATTTTACAAATTTTCACCTCCCATTTCCCTCCCCCTTCCCCCATACTCCTTCCCCTCCTTCTCCAGTCCAAAGAGCAGTCAGGGTTCCCTGCTCCTTGGGAAGTCCAATGTACTCCTCCCTCCATCCAGGTATAGGAAGGTGAGGATCCAAACAGACTAGGTTCCCACAAAGCCAGTACATGGAGTAGAATCAAAACCCAGTGCCTTTGTCCTTGGCTTCTCAGTCAGCCTTCCTTGTCAGCCACGTTCAGAGAGTCCAGTTTGTTCACATGCTCCATCAGTCCCCGTCCAGCTGGCCTTGGTGAGTTCCCATTAGATCGGTCCCACCATCACAGTGGATGGGCGCACCCCTCGCGGTCCTGATGTCCTTGCTCATGTTCTCTTTCCTTCCGCTCCTGGTTTGGACCTTGGGAGCTCAGTCCATTGCTCCAATGTGGGTCTCTGTCTCTATCTCCATCCATCGCCAGATGAAGATTCTATGGTGATGTGCAAGATTCTCATCAGAGTGGCTATAGTAAAGGGCCATTTCAGGCTCCCTCTCCTCAGCTGTTCAAGGAACAAGCTGGGGACATCTCCTTGGACACCTGGGAACCCCTCTAGAGTCCATGACATTTTGAATTTTGCGTACAAATGGATGGAAATAGAGAACACTGTCCTGAGTGAGGTAACCCAGACCCAAAAAGATGAATATGGGATGTACTCACTCATTAGTGGATTCTAGCCATAAATAAAGGGCATTGAGCCTATAATTCATGATCCTAGAGAAGCTAAATAGGAAGGTGTACCCCCCCAAAACCATGTAGTTATCCTCCTGGATATTGGAAGTATACAAGATTTCTAGGCAAAAATTGAGAGCTTGGGGGTGGGGGTGAGACGGGGTTAAGGGGAGATGGAAGTGAAAAGGGGAGGATGGGGAGAGCTTGGGGGAATGGGACAGTTGGGATGGAGGAGGAGTGGATATGGGGGCAGGGAAGTATATATCTTAATTAAGGGAGCCATTTGAGGGTTGACAAGAGACTGGACTCTAGGTACTGGTTCTTAAACTGTAACTGAATGTTGAGGTCACACATTCATGCACATGTGCACAGATACAGTTGCTAACAGTAAAGGCTTTTGAACACCTGAAAGCAAAAATCAATTCAAGATCAAATAAGAGATGACTCTCAGTGTCTCTGGCCAGGCTTTCCTGTATCTCACTGCACACGCATCATGCCACCCAGCAATTCTGCAAGCAGCTCCTTACTGTAGATTCAGAAGTATTATGTCATGAACTGCAGGCTTTTTACTGTCTACACAAACTCTTCTGCTCTTACAGAAACATAGTGGCTTAATTATGGAAATCAAATACTTTAAATAATTTCCTGCCATCAATAAATATCAAATTAGCATATCATCAGATTACATATCACTAGAATATTTGATTTTAAAAATTATTTAAGCTGCTGCCATTTTGTACTAAATATTTGTGTGAAGCAGTATTCTCCACATTGGCGATCATAAAGTAAAAATATTGATCCCTACATAGTGAGACCCTGTCTCAAACAAACAAATAAAAAAAGATAAACTCTCTGAAAAACATTAATGATACTCTATCTGTGGCATCAAATATTTAGTCAGAATTGAATTTTTCATGTGAAAGTAAGCAAGCACAGCAATCTGATTAGTAGGCAAATTTGCCATTATATTTAGTAAATGGTAAAATTACATGTTTACTAAATAATAAAGATGAATTTCTTTATGACTTATTCTTGCTATATGCTTCGTTTGCACACCTATTTTACACACCATGTAAAAGTTTCTCAGGCAAAAATTAACTGCCAGTGAAAACACATAAACTTTGAGCAATGTAGTTGATCACTTCTTTTAAAAATACTTATTTTTATTATTTTAATATTATGTGTAGGTGTATGCCTGGTATGGGTGTATCTGCATGTGAATGCAGGTACCCACAGAGTCCAGGAAGGGTGTCAGATTCTTTGGAGCTAGAGTTACAGGTGATTGTGAACCACCCAACCTGGCTGCTGAGAACTGAACTCAGGTTCTTTGGAAGGAGAAGCCAGTGTTCCTAACGATTGGGCTGTCTTTCCAGCCTTGATTGCTTTTTTATCAATGAAGTCCACAAATCTTTGAGAGACTGTTCTCAGGTTGCCATAGCAGGAAGTATTAAAACTGAATTCACATGAAGTTTTGGGATTGCTTATTTATTAAGCATTCATTTTATCATACTATTTTTGAGATAGATGTTATATAAATGAGACTGGTTGTGAACTTGCTATGTAGCTGAGGCTGATCTTGAACTCTGATCCTTCTGCCTTTACTGGGATTACATGCGCCACCACACCCATGTGAGTTTTTTTGTTTTGTTTTGTTTTTTTAATACGAGAGCTTTAAACACAAATTCCATTTCATCTTAACCAGGATACATTTTGCCATTGATGAATCCTGGCAAATCTGTGGACAGGAAACAAGAGAAGAATTCCTCTCCCTGGTATTGCAGTCAAGAGCACCTTAGAAGTTTACCAGGGACAGTGAGGAACCTCTGCTCCACCTCCCCAGATGTCCAGCGTCCTGCCAGACTGTTGTCACTTCATTTTATCTTAATAATATGCCCAAATATTTACTTAATAAATGTTAAAATAAATTCCTTTTATTGTTTTCTTCTAAACTAGAGCCAGGGTATTTTATTGATCTTTTTCAAGTTTTAAATCTTACTGGATTATATTAGCTAAGATTTTCCTCTCAGGAAAGGAAGTGAGACACTGACTGGTTCTGATAGAAGTGAGTTTACTAAGAGAGAAGTAGTCACTTTCTCCTGGTTTTAAATACTCATCCATAGGATGTTTCTTCCCTTTCCTTGTCTCTTTGGTCCCTTTTTATCTCAGGTTCTCAGTAACATGAAGTCCATTAATTAGTTCAGTCCATCAGAGTCCAGCCCTCCATGTTCTCTGGCCTTCACCATTGCCTTTGCTTAGCCCTTGTCTGTGAGAGGTATTTTTGTTTGTAATGATCATTGTGCCCACTGCTTCCCACTTTTCCAGCTCACGTGGTCCCAGTTCACTCAGAATGTAGCCTCTGAGAGACAGAGAGCGACTTGCCCAGCTGCCAGCACTGTTCTCTCAGTGCTGTGTGCCTGCTCTCTGGCCATGCTCATTACAGTGTACACTCCAGTTGTTTTTGATGGAGGAAGACACTGCTTTGTGTGTATTGTTTCAAATACTAACAAACTTATAGAAAAAAAATGGAACCTCAACACAAAGGGGTGCTTTTTCCTCCCGTTAGAAACATATTACTAAAATGATAACTCATAAAGATAAGACTTTAGTGTGCATTAAAAACATTGTTTTCTTTTACATACCTACATGCCAGTCATAAAAATGAAAAAGTTAATGAAATCTTTGGGCAGTTCCTTTATGATTTTAAGAAATCAGATTCAGAATTAACATTGGATTTATTAGTATGTCTGTGTTTCAGTCTGGCCCAGTTCCTCAGATTTCCTCCATGTTTATAAACAAGACAGTGAGGCTCTTGTATTGGAGAATGACCCTCTGTGCCATTTATCTGATGCTTTCTTGAGATGAGGCTCTGCTTCCACATCAAGGGTGTGATAAAGTTGTGTTGTTTTCTGTGGCATTCTGTCTGGTGGCACACTATTTTGTTCTGTTCAAATAACTTTGATGAAGGTTGTAACCTCAGGGTTTTCCTTTCTGTTTTCCCTGTGATATATAATTTGATTGTGAGGACTTACTTTTAGACTGTGCAAGTAGCTCCATCACTCAGCAAATATTCTGTTTGTCATTTTTAATCTGCCTGGTCTCCATATAATCCCTTCATTATTATGTGCTTTGATGGTCAAATTGTCACAGATTCTGTCAGTAGGATCTTCTATCGATAATGTTCTGATCATGTGTTGAACACTGCCTTGCTTCTTATGGCACAAACCATTTCTTAACTCCGGCCTTTTTTCTTCAGAAAACCTTCATTCTTAGTAGAGAATGCTATTTGGAAGTCCATAACTAAGCACTGAGGGTCCCCATTATAATTGAAGCATCTCTTGTCACAGGCCTTCTCTGTCACTCAGTCTAGAAACTGTGTGTGTGAGTGAGTGTGTGTGTGTGTGTGTGTGTGATCTGAATGTGTACATTTGTATTTTATTTTTATCTCTTAGCTATGTCTATATGCCATTATTTCACAATTATATCCAGCTGGGACTTATTCTTGTTTCTTCCCTAACCATATTTCTAATTTATGTGTCTATTATCAAGACCCTTGGTTTCTATTGCATGCCTAGTTATTTGACCACTTTACTTGTATGTCACCAGGCTCCTGTTACACTCCTTCCTTCCTATATGGCTGCATTCCCTCACTCTGTTTGGACTGACATTTTAGATGGAGCTGTCACCTCCTCCTACCATAGACATCCTTCTCATCTGCTTGCATAGTTCCTGGCTGCCCTGGGTTGGCTCCCTCCTCTCATCTTTCCCCCATCTGGCTGCCCTACATTGATGCCCTGCTCTCATCATTTCCACAGCCAGCTGCCTCCCAGATGATTTCTTTGTTATGCTTGGCTTTCTATACCATTGTTGTTGCTGTCATCACCTTTTCTCCTTCTTGAGCTCTGTAACTAACTAACTAACTCTCTCTCTCTCTCTCTCTCTCTCTCTCTCTCTCTCTCTCTCGGTTAGCTGGATACAGATGTGAAATCCTATCCCATGCACAACCCCCAGCAAGATGGCTATCTTAAACCATCCATTTAGTTAAGGGAGATCAGAAGACCAAGAGTCTGACCTCAGTTAGACTCAGTTCCTGAGAACATTTCTGGAGGGAGTAGAAGGTTTTATCCAGCCTGTGCCTGCCATTCAGGCTAGCTGGTTTCTGTCCATACAGGCCATCACTGCTGCATGATGGGTCATTTAAGGATGACTGTGAAGTCGGCTGTTGATAAAGCAGTATCTGGAACCCATGGCTGTACCACCTCCATGGGCCCACAATACTCAGCAGGCCAAGTCGAGAGGTTTCTGTGGCACTATTTCAACTCTCCTAACTTTGAGATTTTCTGTGGATTCCCACAAAATAGCACTTCCCATTAACGTGAGGACCACGCTACCAGCACTGTGAGAGGCGTGTGGATCCAGGCTGGTGGCTGTAATGCAGGTCTCCTCTGCTCTTTCCCTCTCTTCTGATGGGATCGTAATCATGATCCATTAGGATTCTGTATCACTCCAAAGACCCGAAGTAACAGTGCTTGGGAAGGATAACTGACTTCTCCTACCTAGATGCCCTCTCTTGTGTTCATTTCTTTTCTGGACCAGAACTTCCTTGTCATTTATCATTTTAGTCCTAGTGCTTAGACTGAGTTCACCACAGAGTGTTTTCCTGCAGGGAGATAGAAGTACACCCAGCCTAAGAGTTTGGGGCCCTGAAGATGGCCAGGGAGTACTTTATCTGATAGAGTACTTGTTTCCTGTGTCAACTGGGAGGCACTGTTTACTCACTGCTGACAGACACACACAGGATGGAATGGGGGCTCCATGTCTTCACTGCAGCCTCCTGGTAGTGCGGCCTGCCGAGCACAAGCACTAATGAAACAGGATGGGAAGTGCCAGCCGACAGAGCTCAGCTGTGAATCAAGGCCTTCTAGCTGGGGAAGTGGGGATGCTCTGAAGAAGAAGACAGCTGCGGATTGGTCTCAAAACCATACCACTGCCATCACTGGACATTCATCAGTCTACACACATGCGAAGACATATGGGGAACAGTTCTATCTGGTCAGACCAGAAGGGGAGAGTCCATGGCCAATGGTTCTGCCCACCATAACCAAAGGAATTGGTTTGGTGAGGCAGAAGCTGGTAGAGTGAAGTGGGCTGGCTCTGTGGGCTAGGCAGTCTTCACCAAATGAAGCTACTGAGGCTGCAAAGTGCATACCAGGCTGTCTGTGAGTTGACTAGTTGTCTCAAAAGTACTGTGGTTTGTGCTGTATCTAGTCCAGAGCCTGAGAGAAGCAGGCTGCTCTGCTGTACTGCTTCCTGTATCCATTCACAAAAGGAACTGAGCTTTCTTTCCTGTGCATCTCCTCTACTTGTCCCTTTCCTCTTTCCTGACTTCCAATTGCTGGGTTTACCTTGTGGAATTTTCTTTCAGGCTGGATTTGTTTACTAAGAATCCTCTAATTTGTATGGTTTTCTTGGGAGGGGGTTTCTTGTTCTACTCTAATGGCTTTTAACTCATGAAGGTTTATTTAGCAGAAGAGGAACAGAGCATGTTATCTTGTGCCTAATCCCTCTTGAATGTTTACATTGCTCTGCCAGGGCTAGTACTGTGAAGAGTGGCAGCAGCCATTTGCTCTGGAAGAGTCCATATGTGGCTGCCAGAGCTGATGGAAACATATTAACATAAGTGATAATACTGTCATAGAAGTGAAAAGTTAAATTGCTTATCAGTATATTGTGATAAGCTACTTAAACTTTACAGTTAGCATGTTCTGGCTTCAGACAGACGTCACAGATAGGAGCTCATGCACTTTATCTATCCTCTCTATTACCTCTCACTTCATTTATTATTCTCAGTGTTCAGCAGTAATCTATACAGGGTGCTGATCCCCTCTCCCAAGAAAGATGTCACATCTGGGCCCTGCCTTGGGTCCAGGCTATCAGTAAAAAACCCCATTTGTGTGGCAGAATAGATGTGAGCAGACCTCAACAGCAAGCTTCTCACATGCCTCTTCTCAGTAGTTTTGAGAACTTTCCTAAGAGGGAACAAAGCATGTAAAGTGGGGGCAGGGATCATTCTCCCTAACTTTTCCTTGGCTCTAAGGGCCCTTGCAATCTACTAGTCTTCATCTAGCGCGCTCTGTGTGTGTGTGTGTGTGTGTGTGTGTGTGTGTGTGTGTGTGTGTGTGTGTGAGTGCGTGTGCGTGTGCGTGCGCATACGTGCACACAAATGTGTTTATAAGAATGTAGGGCCAAGTTCCATTGGTGCTGAGGACACAGCAAAGGAAGATGTGCTGCATTCTCTGTGTAATCTATTGAGAAAACAACCATGCCAGTGAGTGCTATGCTGAAGGAGGAGGCATTGTAGCAGTGGTATATGCATGAGCACCATGGAAAAGAAGGAATTGGGGCAAGAAGAGTCAGAGAGTTGATCAGGATCCTGGGAAGGGAGAGCCACAGAAGCCTTCCTGGACTCTGGATCTTGTAGCAATAGGATGCCACTTTAGTAATTGTGCTGTATAGACTTGGATTAGGTTTTGGGGCAAAAAGTCAGTTTGTTTTATTCATTCATAATAATGAATACTACTTACTTATTAGTAACAGGTATCAGAGTGGGGAAAAACAAAAAGAAGGTTCTGTGAATCATATTGGGGAGGCTCAAGTTTCTCAGAATCTTTTGTTCCTCCCCACTTTGGTCATTTGGTGTGGGGAATAAGAGGGGGGACGTGAGTGACAAAACTAACATAACTACAGAAGTCACTAGTGGGTTATTTGTATCTTGGGTTCCCAGGGAGGACAAAAGGCTCTGACATCCTGGCCTAAGCTCTCGGTTCCCCTTCATGACTTTGTTCTTTACCTGGTTACCTAGGTGGCCTCCAAGCCTCCTTGGGCTTTGGTGCTGGTGTCAGATGTGCTGGGTCTGGGCCCCACATGTTTCCTCTCAGATAAATGTCTATGTCCTTGCTGCTGGCGGCTCTAGGTCCCTAGGTCTACTACACACACTTGCTACCCCCAATCCCCAGGCCAACCTTCTTCACTTTGTCTTTTTGATCATCAGAAGTGTGTGCCAGGGAGGGGGAAGAAACCTCAGGCTGCATATCATTGGCTGCCTGTGCAGTTTTGCCCTCTCTGGCCAGGCCCATCCAGACTTCCATTTTTAGTAGGCCATTCTCATAGCCATACAGATGGCCAATATCAAGAGTGAGTTCTGCTGGCAGACCTGTGAATTAAGAGGAGCAATGACCTGCTGGATAGCAGAGAGAGAGAAGAGGGTTATCCATTCACGCTACAGCCAGTATAGCACAGGTGAAGTAGAGGTAGCAGGTCTAGTGTACTAACATGATTGGTTTGTGTTGTGTAGGGCATGTGGGACACAGAGGCCAAAAATGGGCATGCTGGGTTTTGCTCTGTGTCCAATCATGAGAAGTAGAATAGATGGTGGGAGAGGCCTAATGACTCAAACATGGTGCCTCATTGCAGACTGTAGTTTGAATTTCCTCTCTTTGAACCTGATCTAGTTTTGAGGCACAGGAATACTTCATAATGAGCATATAATGTTCTGCCTCACATAGGCATGTTTTTATAACCCAGAAATAATTAACATTTAAGCAGTTTTGGTTTATATCAGTCATGGCTAGAATCTTCAAGATGTAGAGAAAACCTGAAATGTTTTGGTTTGAGTTAAGCCTTCAGTCAGGCTTTTGACCCGCATGCTAACATTTCTTGTGTTTCTTTGTCTTTCTCAGCTACCTCCCCTGGTTCGAAGTGTTTTATAAGCTCCTTAACATCTTGGCAGATTACACAACAAAACAACAGGTATTTGTCTTTTTTTTTTTTAAGAAATAGCTGTTTTTAACAAACTTTTTATGATTATGAAAGTAATGTGTGCCTTATATTTCACTAAAACATTTGTTAAAAAAAAAAAAAAACTATGCATGCCCATTGTAGAAAAGTTGGGAAATTCAGAAAACAATGGAAGGGAAAAGAAAATCACCTCTCACCTAGCATGCATTACTGCATCCCCAAAATAAATATTGCTAAAATTTTTAGTTGTTTCTTCATTATTTTTTTTTGTTCTGAGTTAAATAAATAATACCTAGACTGCTCATGTTCCCAGTATTAATGTCAAATTTTACCAACAACCCTGAAAGTTCACAAAGTATTCAGTCATAATTTATCAAAGGCATGAAACTGAATTGCTCATGCCATGTTGCAAATCACTTAACTAGCAAGTGACTTAACAGCTGCCACAATCCCCATTTTGATAAAGTTTTGTGGTATTTTTATAGTAATTCTTCTAAGAGTCTGAAAATTCCTTTAGCAATTCTTTATACCTTAATTACATTTGGGAGAAATGGTGTGCTCACCTAAACTCCCACCCATGATGACAAAGATGGTCTGGGTCACTATTTAAAATTTTGTAGCCTGCCTATTTGGGAAGTATTGTAACAGAATCGTTTCTTCCACTCTGTTGAAAATATTAAGTACTTTTTTATGGCTAACAGCGTAGCCTGTACCTTAGCTTACCTAAACACTTTCTTACAGTAGTAAAAAGGATTGGGGAGATGAGTTGGTAGAAGGGTGCTTGCTGTTCAAACCTGAGAACTTTAGTTTAAAACCCTAGCAAACAACCTAGATGCCCTTCAATAGAAGAATGGATGAAGAAAGTATGGAATATATACATATTAGAGTACTACTCAGCAATAAAAAACAAGGACTTCTTGAAGTTTGCGTACAAATGGATGGAAATAGAAAACACTATCCTGAGTGAGGTAAGCCAGACCCAAAAAGAGGAACATGGGATGTACTCACTCATATTTGGTTTCTAGCCATAATTAAAGGACAGTGAGCTTATAATTCTCAATCCTAGAGAAGCTAAATAAGAAGGTGAATCCAAAGACAAACATATAGGCATCCCCCTGAATATTAACCTACATCAGGCGATGAAAGGAGACAGAGACAGAAACCCAAATTGGAACACCGGACAGAAATCTCAAGGTCCAAATCAGGAGCAGAAGGAGAGAGAGCACGAGCAAGGAACTCAGGACCGCGAGGGTTACACCCACACTCTAAGACAATGGGGATGCTCTTTCGGGAATTCACCAAGGGCAGCTGGCCTGAGTCTGAAAAAGCATGAGATAAAACCGGACTTGCTGAACATAGTGGACAATGAGGACTACTGAGAACTCAAGAACAATGGCAATGGGTTTTTGATCCTACTACACGTGCTGGCTTTGGGGGGGCCTGGGCAGTTTGGATACTCAACTTACTAAACCTGGATGGAGGTGGGCGGTCCTTGGACTTCCCACAGGTCAGGGAACCCTAATGGCTCTTCAAGCTGATGAGGGAGAGGGACTTGATCGGGGGAGGGGGAAGGAAATGGGAGGCAGTGGCGGGGAGGAGGCAGAAATCCTCAATAAATAAATAAATTAAAAAAAAAATAAAACCCTAGCAAAAATGTGAGGACCAGAGGCAGCTATGTGTGTCCCTGTTGACCTCAACAGTGTGGGAGGTAGAGACAAGAGGATTACTGAGCATGGTGGCCCAACCTAGGTGCAACTTCAGTGGCAGACCCTATGTGAAGGAAAAAAGATGTTAGAGCAGGACACCCAATGTCTCCTCTGACCCTTGTAAGAGTCACACACGCACATGCACATATAACCACCTTACATACAGAGGGGCCATACAGAGAGAGAAGGAGGGATAGCAGTCACTCAAATCTTTGAATATAAAATATTTTCTTCAGTTTTCATTATTTTTCTAAGAAGAAAATCCTAGATAGGCAGTTACAAACTTCTTGTGGGCATAAGTATTTATAAAACATTTGCCAAACTACTTTCCAAAAGAATTGCACTATTTTCTTAAAGTGCATTGTTTGCAACACAATCAAGTCCCACACTCTCATTGATAACATTTGTTGAACTTTTCATTTATTTAATAAATCAAAAATCTCGCCAGGCAGTGGTGGCACACACATTTAATCCCAGCACTTAGGAGGCAGAGGCAGATGGAGCTCTGTAAGTTTCAGGCCAGCCTGATCTACAAGAGCTAGGTCCAGGACAGGCTCCAAAGCTACAGTGAAACCCTGTCCTGAAAAAAAAAAAAAGTTACAAATCACAAATCTCACTATTATTAGTGAGATGAATATTTGCCTGTGTACCTTTCTTTTCTTTCTTTCTTTCTTTTTTCTTTTTTTCTTTTTTTTGTAAAGGGCAACATTTTAAGTTAAAGTGATACAACATGATTGTTAAATGCTATAAGTAGTTTTCCTTTTGATTTATCTATAGTATCCTTGTTCTGAAAATGTTCTATTAAGAAAGTATACTTCTGTATTATTAGGCTTAAAGGTCTCCAAATCTGTGTGTGTTTATTTGCTTTAATTTTTTTCTCCGTATGATTCATATAATGTAGGCTCTCAGAAGGCCTGCAGTGGGGCACGTTAGTGAATAAATGTTTTCTTTCTTGTTTCACCCCAAACCCTTTTTTAATCTATGACAAACATAATCCTGATTTGCAGGGTTCCCTGAAACATGTTTTGGGAAATGGCTGTTTGGGGGTAGGAAGAGTATACAATATGTAAATCTTTTCTTTGTGTGTATTGTTGTCGGTGACAAATGTTTTCCAGAGGTCACAACAGATGGCAGGAATGGTTCATAAAAATGGTTTCTCACTCATCACACTCAGTGTGAAAGGAAGCATGAAGTCAGGAATTCTATCATAGAAGAACTGATGTCTTTGATGAATGAGGTAGCAGGCTGCTTTGGGATCTATTCATCGATTTCTGATGCACATTTAGCTCTGGTCAGGCATTCAGGTTTTCACTCAATTTGAAAGGTATCAATAAATAAAAGTATGTTAACACATTGCCTCTGAACTAGAGACTGATTCATGTTTTTTTTTAAACTCCACCTTTATGCTTTTTAATTTTTAAAACAACAGTGCAACCTAGTACTCTTTTTATTTTTTTTTTAATTTTATTTATTTATTAAGGATTTCTGCCTCCTCCCCGCCACCGCCTCCCATTTCCCTCCCCCTCCCCC
>NC_022011.1:38337876-38356699 GCF_000317375.1 Microtus ochrogaster | reverse complement strand
GCCTGTGTCCTCTGCAGTCGCTCCAGTCCCAGCCGGTCCCCGCTGGCCATGATAGGCGTCCTCTGGCTGCGTTCCGCCGCCCGGTCTTCCGGCCGCGTTCTGCCCCCTAGTACTCTTTTTAAAATGTATCTAAAAATGTGTATACCCATATTCCTAGCATTCGAGAGGCAGCCAGGAGGATCTGAATTCAAAACCATCCTTAACTACAAATGGAAACTCGGGTGGCTAGCAGTTCACTTGCTGGGAAGTGAGCTTGAAGCCTGTCTTGTGCTACATGAGACCTTGTCTTAAAGAAATTAAAAAGAAAGGAAGAAAGAAGGAAGAAAAGTAGGAAGGAAAGATGGACGAGTGAAGGAAAACTTGGGAAAGGATGGGTGCTATAAACTGAGGATAACCCTGTGGGATCAGTATTTTTGTCCTCTGAGCCTGGTGAGTTATGGGAAACTGAGATAAGTCACATGACTTAATTGACTGGAGTCTATTTTTCCTGACTCAGGATTCCTACAAAGTTTGTTGTCGCCAAAGGAATTATAATAACACAGAGTAAGGACTCTGTCTACAACTGGCTTGTTCAAAAGTTGTTGACTATGAGATCAGAACAGGATGAAAGGAAGGGAGATTTCAGTATATGTGGTCAACAAGCATGAAGACATTAACTTGGATCTTCAGCACCCACATAGCAGACATAGCACCTGACAGCAGGCACTCAGGAGGAGGGGTAGGCAGATCCCTGCAGCCCATTAGACATAAATCCAAGCTGTATAAATAAGCTCTGGATTCACTGAGAGTCATTGACTTAAAAAGTAAAGTGGAAGGCAATCTAGGAAGACAGCTGACATTGGCCAGAGGCTTCCATGTGCACATGCAAACACAAGAACACATACATACATCATATAAACATAGAAAACAAGACCCAAACAAAATCAGTATGGTTGTTCCCTAAAAACATCCTTCTCTCATCCAGAAGTTATGGGATTGTTGAGTGAGGTAAGCTTCTGTTTGGGAAGGAATTTATGTGACCAATGAGTCACCAAGTAGCCTAAGGTGGGACATGGGGATTTCTGTGTGGGTCCTGGCCCCAGTGTTGTCAGACCCTGAACAGGAACCTGCATGAAAGGACTGACAAGAAACCTGAGCTGGGCAGCAGCCTGCTTGGGTGTTGGAGTCAAAGAAGATGAAGGTATGTATGTGGGAGAGTAGGGATGGGGGATAGACGTGATGTGAGATGTGGGAACTCAGTGGAGATCTGCAGAGATCCAAACAGGAAGGAAACCAGCAGTGGTGGCTTGGTGCTTGCTGCCAGAGTATGAAATAGGAAGATCTAGCCCCAAGAGAGGGGCAAGACTTTTTTTTTTTTTAACCTTTATGCAGTGTAGTCACAGTATGCAAAGAGAAGGGACGTGACTCTGTATTGGCCTGGAATTGGAGACATCATTGTGAAGCTAAAGTTTTAAGTGTGTGAAGAGAAAAGTAAGTTGAGATGTGAAGTATGTGGTGACCTGTGTATGTGGTACTTTTGATGGCTCTGGCCACTGAAGACCTGGCATCATCATTCCCAAGGAACAGCAAGCATAAACACATGGGGTTCCAAGATACATACCAGGGATGTGTCCTCAAGACACAAGGTAAAGGGCCAAGAGATTCTCAGTTATCTTAGTCTGGAGCATCAAGACAATATACAGCAAATGAAAGGCTGTGCACTTGTAGTAAGATAAATAAGAGCTAGATTCAAAAGTTGAGGAATGGAATGCTCCCATAAGATGCCATGCTACAAAATGCTTTTTAAATGCCGTGGGAGGGGTTGCCCAATGGAGATCTGAGATGAAATAGTCAGGAGGCACATCCTCAATAAAGGACAAGCTGAGATTTATCAGGAAACATCTGACAACTGAGACGCATCCTGCAAAATGGGTGGTCTTGGTCCTACAGATTTAGGAAAGACGGGGGGTTTTCCAACAAAAGGAGTCTCAAGAATGAGCCCTGCTGAAAGCCACTCATGCTTCTAAACTAATTTGATTGCCATGAGGACATGCACAGCACAACTGGACAGGATTTGATAGCAGTGCTGAGGCATATTTCCTGGTTGTGGTGATTAAATGTGGTTGTTTGAATGTGTGTGTGTGTGTGTGTGTGTGTGTGTGTGTGTGTGTGTGTGTGTGTGTGTAGATGATGAAGTATATGAAGTATAATGCCAACAACTCATTCTCAAACAATTGAGGAAATGAAAGAGCCTTCATCCCTTTCTCTGTAGGTATGAAACTGCTTCAGAATAAAACCAACCCTATGTACACACGCTTAAGCTTGTATGTCCTATGAGAAACTTGACTCTCAGAGCACATACTGAATCAAACTTGAAAACTAAGTTCATCCCTTTCATATCAGACTCCCTGCCAGAAGCAGAGAAGGCTGAGGAACTGGACACAGCAATCCTCCCTCCCTCTTGGACTGTGCAGCCTACTGTCCAATACGAGACTAGTGCTTCACACTTCCTAAGTGGGTGTCTAGAAGGATCCAGTAGTTAGGGCATGGCTAACTATGTAAACTTAACTTTCTTTTATTAGCACACAGAGTTCCACAAGAAAGAAGTGGCTTTTGAATCTTTTTGAGTGCTGTTGTTTTGAGCATCTTAAAGGCGAATCTGTTTTGAGTCGAATAATTTGTGCTGTTTTGTATGCTATTCAGCTGCTCACTTTCCCTAATTAAAATGCACGACTGTTGTCCTGTATCACATGCTGGTGAACTTGTTTCATTTCTAACTTTCTGTAATTGGAGGCTGCTACATATACCCAGTGAACACTCAATAAAATTAATTGAGGGTAATGATGATGAAGACAAGACTCACAGTGTCATTGTTATTTCTCCCAACCACCTCCGCCCTGGAAGTTCAGATTGTTTTCTTTTAGAAGTTGTTGCTATGGAGTTGAAAGGATAGATATGCTGAAAGCTTATGGTATATGATCCATAAAAGGTGGTCATGGTAGGTGTCTGACTGAATAGAAAATGTCAAACTTGGTGTGGGAGGATCTGTTTGGCTCTTGCGTTTGAGCCATAAGCAATGTCTTTTATCCAGCTCAACTTGAATATCAAACCTATTTCTGTCTTGGGACCAGTGTCTCTCACCTGTCTCTCTGTGCACCAATACCTTACTACAGGTCCCAGCTTTTGTTACTTGGGCCTTTCCTTTCTTTCAGGAAAGTCAGTGGAATGAACTTCTTGAAACTCTGCACCGACTTCCCATCCCTGACCCCGGAGTGTCTGTTCATCTCAATGTGGTAAGTGGGACAGGATGGTGGCCACCCCAAGAAAGGATGTTTGTATGAACCTTAAGAGGAGGCCAGAGTCACACTTGTAGCCTAAGCCCAGGTTCAAGGCCGTCTGGGGTGTGGGATTCTTTTTCTCTCTGAGATTCACTGAAGAATAGATGCTTCTCAAATGACCACCCATATTCTTAGTCACAGATGCAATGAATATGATGGCTGGAGCTGCTAGCCTCATCGTCACCTGTATTCTCTCTGTCACAGTTAAAGCCCATTCTGGACCTTAGTGTGCAAATACTACCTCCCTCCTGTATGCCTGTTAACTCATGAAAATCCTTCAAAACCAATTCTGATTCTGCTTCCTGAGAAATCCTCCCCTGACCTCACAAGCTGAATTAGGTCTTCTCTTTGTCCCTAATCCTCTGGCATGCTCTTGGAGACTTAGTGCCATCCTGCTGGAGTAAGCTGTTATCCAGTGCCCGTCCTTTGAAGACAGTGTGAGAGTTCTCAGCATCGTTTCTGGCCTACAGCAGTCATTATTTATTTGAGTGCTTTGAGATGCATCCTGTACATTGTTTAGTGTGCCAAGGTAGAAATTCCTCTCAGTCAGCTGATGGGAAATTTCTGTTCTAGTTGTCTATTTTGCTAGTGCTTGAAGTGATTTTAACCAATACCTCTAACTGTACAGATTCAGATTCCTTATTTGTCAGAAAGAGTGTATAGGATTTATTTTTATAATTCAGTTACTAAATTATTTGATCTCTTAGATGGAAGCCATGGTTGCCTTTATCAGAAATCTGTGGTAGATACCCTTTTCAGGTATCCACTGTCATGCAGACCTGTCTCTCTATCCCGTAGACCTGGCGGATTAGATAGTGTCCTCTTCCAGCTTCTCAAGAAAGAGACACAGTGCTGGTTTCAGGGATCACGAAGGTGTCAGATTCCATAAGGCAGACTAGTGAGTTTTACCAGAATGGTATCAAAAACCACAGTATTACCAGTAATGTTAACAATAACAAATCTATTTTTTATGTTACTAATTTATATGAAATATACACCTCTAGTGTTCAAAATTGTCCCAGTATAGGTGTTAACATTCTCATGCTGTAGAGTTTAGAGAGGGAAAGTGTCCATGCAAAGTCATGTGATTTAGAAATGACAGCCTAGCTTTTACAGTGCTGAGCTGAAAGTAGGAAGGGACTGAGGGAGGGAGGGAGGGAGGGAGGGAGGGAAGTAGAAAAAAATTTACTTATGGAGGGTTTGCTCATGGGGAGTAGGGACTGCCAGAAAACATGAACAAGTGTGCTTTAGAACCAGTCATCACTGAGCAGGGCAACCCTGCCTTTGTCACAATCTTTTATCCGAAACAGCTTGATCTCACTGCTTCAGCCTGTAATGACATCCGACAGGTAGCTGAGGAGCAGCCTTGGCTAGGTCACAGCTGCCTGAAAGGAAGGGCCACTCCTTCCCGGAATGGCCACACAGGCAGCATGCTGTCAGGCCTCGAGGACAAGCCAGCTCAGGGGTAGGAGGAACTTTTGGGTGTGCAGCTGTTTCATTCCAGTGGATTCTAGGAATGTTTCTGACCTCTCCTGGTCCCCAGCATTTCATGGGCAATGGAGCAAGACAGAATCTCCAAGGACAGCCTGGGGACTAGTTGGTTTAGAGCTCTGCTGGCTCACTCTTTACAATCCATTGCATCTGTAAAGGGTGATTCCCCCTCTTCACTAGACAGTCTTCTTCCCAAAATGCATTTTATTTGAAGGACTAGCATCTCATTTGTAATAGAAATCCTAAAATATTGATGTAATGCCAAGCCTGGGCTTTGTTTATTTAACCACTTTGTGCAAGAGAATGTGCCTATGTAGCTGGTGTAGGTAACTGAGAAAAACAGAAATATAAACTAGCAGTTTGAACAATAATAATTGTGTATTAAAATCCATTTGTTAATCTGGGTGTGGTAGTGCATGCCTATATTCCCAATATTCTGAAAGAGGCAGGAGGATCAGTACAAGGCCAAAACCAGTCTAGTCTATTTCAGACCAACTGGAGCTACTTAGTGAAACCCCGGGTTCAAATAAATAAAATAGTAAGATACCATTTGTTGTGTGCTGAATGCCCTCATGTGTGATGTTCTTAGAGTGTCAGACAAGCCACTCATTGTTGCCATCATTAGTAGTACAGCTTGTCTCCAGGACCCTTTATTTTAGAAAGACTATTCAATTCATTTTTCTAGAAATCTACTTACTCTCCCATTACCCAGGAGCAAGGGGTTGGGGGAGAAGTCCCAGATTTGAGCTTAGGCCATGGGTGAGCTGAATCTCTCTGCACGTGAGCTTCCCTGGCCTTTCACAGTCCATCTTTAACTATCCACCCTTCCAGTACCACTTACCATTATCTTTCAGGCATTTAGAAGCAGCAGAGGAGGTAGCATTAGTTCAGCCAGTTTTCATTTGATTGGAGATATAGGCTTCTTATAAACATGGAAATGCCTCATTATATGTCTTTGAAGTCTTTCTCACCCAGGCTCCAACTCTCTTCCATGACAATCACACTGTAAGTCAGGAAGGAGCTCATCCTCCATTGGCAGCCATATGTATCCATTTCAGATGGAGTAGCCTTTGGCTGGGACTGTCCTGAGCATCATATGAGCAGATTTTGACTACAGTATAGATTGATGAGACCTCAGATGCTAAAATGGAATTATAGAATTGGTGGGGGCATTCTATCATTTAGTGAGTGAATCTAGTGTTATATGGTTTCTGAGAGTCCACTACCCCATTGAACAATATATTTCAAAACTGGCCACTTCTTTGTGTTTAGAAATCTGCAAATATCACATGGGATTTAGACTTTAGCTTCTTGGAGTTTTTGATTCATGTCCCCTAAAGACATTTGATCTTTAATGCTGATAAATCAATGCATTGATCCAACATTAGCCTAAGCAGCTATAATGTGGATATTTCCTATAAGAAAACACAGCTTCCTCATCTGAGTAAGGAAGATGCTTCAGAACATTTACCTAAATTTGGAGTTAAGTCAAGTGCAAGTTAGCTCATCTTGAAAGAATATGCAGCTTGTGTTTTTTTTCTTTTCCAGCATTCTTATTTCACTGTGCCTGATACCAGAGAGCTTCCCAGCATACCTGAGAATGTGAGTACTTGGAATGGGAACATTACATTTGTTTGTTTACTGCTTGTGATTTTAAAACAATAGGGTATGTTTTCAATGCTATTTATAGTAGATTACTAAAAGAAAAATAAAAAGAACAATGGATTATAAATAACAAAAGTAACTTGAAAATATAGAAAGAGTACAGACACAAGAAAAGGTATTCTTCATATTTCTCACAGGTCATCCCTTATGGTTGATATTTATTCATTCCAGTCTTTTTAGGACATTTTCACATAACTAAAATCACGTTTTAGAAGAACATCTTAGATTTTCATAGTTAAGAATCATTGTTATCCACTGCATAATACTCCATTGGAGGGCACATAGGTGTTCTTTCACAAGGGAGACTCAGATTCTTCTTTCTCTCATCATAAGATGAGATGTTCCATGTGAATGATTATTAGGGCAAGTGTATATAAGTACACACACTTCTATGTTCACTTCTCAGAAAGCTCTTCACTTCATAATAAGTGAAAGATGTGCATCCTCACCTCCTAAGGGCTGAGAAGCAGCGAGCTAAAGTGACAGATGCATAGGTTCTTGTTTGCACCCTGAGTGACCATTCTGTCTCAAGTCACATCTGCAAAATACTACTTGATTATAAATTGTACAGTGCATAATAAAGCCTAAAGAGATGCCTGCAAGGTACATGGTAAAATATAATAGCATGAAATTTTATCCAATTCAGAGGATAAAGTTTAGTAATTTTGAGTACATTCCCATTCTGTTGTGTCCAGAATTTTTTTCATCTTTCAAAATTGTAGCTCTGGCAGCAACCAATAACCATCAGTGCATGGAAACCATTATTCTAACTATGATTTCTGCCTACTTTCAAGTATCATGTATCAGAGGAATTTTTTACTATCTTTTGAGACAGGGTTTCTCTTTGTAACTCTGGCTGTCCTAGAACTCACTCTGTAAACTACTCTGGCTCTAAATTCAGTGATACACCTGCCTCTTCCTCCCAAGTACTGGGATGAAAGGTGTGTGCCACCACCTCAATGTACTGTTTGTCCTTTTGTGTCTGGCTTCTTCCACTTAACATAAAGCCTTTAAAGTTTACCTGTATTGTAGCAGGTGGCAAAATTTCTTCCCATTTAAAATGATGTCACCAAACATACTCCAAAGAGGAAAATTCATAGCCTTGAATGCTTTTGTAAGAACAACAATGAAGTTGAGTTTGAATTCAAGAAATTAAAGTACGAGGCATATAGATCAGTGCACAACACTTGGTCAATGTGTGCAAGGACCTAGATTTTCTCTAAAGCACTGTAGAACATCAAAAAATAGAAAAGAGTAAAAACAAATAAACCAAAACTAGAAAAAATTTTTAATTTATTGTTAAGATAATATTGCAAAACAAGATTTCTTAAGAACTTGGAAAGATAAATTGAAGGGAGCAGCTGGGGGGAGGAAAGGGAAGAAGAAAAGTGATATAATTATATTAACCAAAATGTATGTTAAAAACTTTAAAAGATGCATAGATATCTCTAATAAATTTGGAAAGTGAAATAAAAAATTGTTTTAGCAAAGTGTGACTGGTTAAGATAAATATAATATGGCTAGAGAACAACTTGGGAAGATAAACACATTGCCATCTCCACTCTCTCCTCTATACATACATCAGTAATCCATTTGCTTTATTAGCATGTTCCCAGAAACCCAGGCTCTCATTCGTCCGTTTCTCTCCCATTTTTCTTCTATGTTTAGCGGTTAGATTGTGGTTCCTTTCTTCTCTTGTACATCTTGTCTTATATGAGATCTTGGGTTTAACATCTTTCTTTTTCTTGGTTTTAGTCCTCATTCTGTGAAAGCATTCTCCAACAGTGTCCTGAGAGGGTGTTTGTTGTTGGAGGCCATAGTTTTGAACTTGCGTGATTGAATAGCTTGAATGGGGAATTCTAGTTTTCAGATCACTCTCCTTCCAGAAATGTGAAGGCATATTCATTGGCTACTTTTTACTCTTGTAGCTTAGGAGGTTTGCTCAATTTGATCCCTGTTATTATTTTTTATGATCTGTTGGCTTCTAATGTCCTGAAATTGAACAATGACATACTTAATGGTGACTGCTTTCACCCATTGTCCCTGTCACTGATCATCTTATCTGCTTTGGAAACTCACATCCTTACAGCTTACAAGTATTCTCACATTATTGTTTTTTTAATCTTTATTTCTCTTTTCTGTGGCAGATAGGATTAAACCTCCTGTATTGATCCACTGATATTCATTTTCTCTCATGTTTCCCACATTTCTCTCTTAGATTGACCTCTGTCTACTTTCTTCAACAACCTTTCCATTCTTCCACGTTTCCTCCCTTGGCCATCTCATTGTTTTCCTTTTAAAAAAAAAAAAAGCCTCATCTGTGAGACTTTTATTCCCAGATTTAAAAATTAATTCTAATTCTTTTTCATCTTCTTCCTGATCTCCCAGTGGACACCAGCAACCCTCCCAGATCAGTTTCCTGAGCAACTAGTGCCTTTTGACCATCCTCAACTGTAACTGGTATCCCCAGGCCCTTCTGGTTCTAGATGGACAGGTTCAAGAAGCCCGCTGAGGAGCTGGGGGCTTGAAAAAAGAATCTTGGGAATGAATCACTTCCTTTTCATTTGTGTCCTTTCCTAACCTTTGGAGGCTGATCATCTCCACTTCCTGAGCTTTCCTGAGGCTCTGTGCGTAAGCTGGGTTTGGCGCTTTTTGCCATGTCCACCCACCCATCTCAACCTTAGTGTCCAGCTTTCCCTTTCATCCTCCATCAACTCTCATGTCACCTTGGGTCATGTGATCTTTTGTTGTCTGCCTTATGCATTGTTGGAGTCTTTTAAAAAGCATCCTCGGGTGGTACTCACCATATGATTGCTCTCAATCTCCTTCTTACTCCACTCCCCAAGCCATGAGAGCCAGAAATGTCTCCAGGAATTACCCAATGTGCCCTCAGTGATAAATGGTCCCAGGTTGAGAACCAGTTCATTAATAACATCGTTTTAGAGTTTAGTACATTGATACCTCTCTTCTGTTTTTCAAAGTTCATAGCTTTGAAAATGCTTTTACTTAACTTTCCCTTGAGGTGTTTGGGAGAAAAGAGAAACTTGGAGTTTCTCTCTGAGAAAATACCAAGGTACATGTTGTGTTCTTCTATGCTAAATAATAACAGGAAAAAATGGTTACCTGGATATGACTCATCTTTTTATTTTAAGGGCAAAGAATTCCTTAAGTACTTGATTTTAAAGTCGCTGAACATTTTTTTGAACATTTTTTTTCTTTTTTTTATTGTTTTTTTTTTTTTATTGAGAAAGAAAAATAAAAATTTTCCGCCTCCTCCCAGCCTCCCACTCCTCCCTCCCTCCCCCCCTCCTCTCCCCCTCCCTCTCAAGTCTGAAGAGCAGTCAGGGTTCCCTGCCCTGTAGAAAGTCCGAAGTCCTCCCCCCTCCATCCTGGTCTAGGAAGGTGAACATCCAAACTGGCTAGGCCCCCACAAAGCCAGAACAAGAAGTAGGATCAAAACCCAGTGCCATTGTCCTTGGCTTCTCAGCACCCCTCATTGTCTGCCATATTCAGAGAGTCCAGTTTTATCCCATGCTTTTCCAATCACAATCCAGCTGGCCTTGGTGAGCTCCCAATAGATCAGCCCCACTGTCTCCGTGGGTGGGTACACCCCTCTTGGTCCTGACTTCCTTGCTCATCTTCTCCCTCCTTCTGTTCCTCATTGGGACTTTGGGAGCTCAGTCCAGTGTTTTTTTGAACATTTTTATAATGCTTAAATTTCAGCACCATAACTGCTGAGGTTAGAAATGTTCCGTCTAAACCGTCTTTTCCATAAAACCACCTTGAGTTCCTGGCTACATTGTATATTACCTCCCCTGTCCCACCATTTTTGAAATTTCGATTTTTCTCTGCTGGTTTTGTCACTAATGAACTAATTCCCTGTGTATGACCCATTGTCCCTAAATCCTCCTTTGCACACCAGTAGAGGGCTGTTCTTGTTTGTTTCTGAGCAGAATAATAGTACCAGTCTGCCAGTTTCTTTTAAGGCACACCATTCCATTTTAATCCCTGCAGCTACTCTGTGAGAGGTGGATGTGAGCCTCATTTCACATGCACAGAGCTCATTCTCTCTGGTTGCTAACCTAAGTCTGCAGGTCAGTGGGATGTAGCAACCCAGGTTCTAAGGTTTGACCCCCTGGGGTTGACTTGTGATATTCATGAGAAAAAATATTTTATATCTGAAATACACAACATAGCAAGGAAGCTTTTCCTCTCAGGAGACACTGAACTTTGTGAGACCAATTTGTGTAGGTTTAAAACAGAATCACTGTAGAGCTCTTGTCATGTTGAAATTTGCATTTTAATCTTTTGTTGATTTTTCAAGGATTAACTTAAAATGACTAAATTGATGCATTGCAGATTGAAACAAGCAATAACCACAGTGCTGTTAATGTGATATAGTCTGCTGTCATGGAAAGAATATGGGTTTCAAAGACAGCCAGACACAGAGCTCTACTCTCTTGGGCCCTTGGGTTCCTGTTTCTTGAAACCTCAGCATTCTTATCTAATCAACAGAAACATGAAGAGCAAAAGAAGTCTTAAATGTTAAGTTCTAAGGACAGTGCTGAGTCCCACCAGAACCTTTTCTCCTTGTTCTGATTTCCTTAAGTATTCTAGTTCTGACCTCTTTGAGGTCTCTGTGACTGTGAACTGAGGAACATGATTCCTGGTGGCTTGTCTTTTCTGAATGTTAGCTGACATTCTTAGTTGTACACTTTAATGTTCTCCCTTTCGTGAGATATGTCTTTCATGGAGCCACAAAAAGCTCTTGGTGATCCCTGTTATCATTGGTGTGGCAAATGGAATGCGGGCTCAGTGCTTGTCGTGGAAGGGCTGATCTAAATTTAGGAAAGTAAGCAACTGAAGGATGCCTTTGGCACATGGAACTTAACAGCATTCTAATTCTAATGACATCAGAGAAGGATTAATGTAAAAAAGAAAGAGCTAGTACTTGTTTAACGCCTACTGTGGCTCAGACCAGGCACCATTTATTATATCCTAAGCTTTTACACCAGCCCCTCTGAAAAAGAAGGAGACCCAGAGTTGTAAATTCACTTATCCAGCCAAAACTGGAATTCACACCTGGACAAGTCTAATCCCAGTGCGGAGATGCTTCTCGGTCTCAGCTCCAGTGCTACCTCGACTCCTTAATGAGATCATTAGTGTAAGCAATATGATTAATTGCATGGATAACTAGTTAATACCACCTCTCCTTTAAGGATGGAGGATTAGTACTTGGAGCTTATAGATGCTTGACATAAAACTATATGCTATTAATGAATGACTGGCTGGTGGACGGATGAACTGACTAAGCGCCCGGCCCTGAGAGAGGGAAAGGAAAAGAATATCTACGTACAGCTGGCTTTTGCACCAATTTGTCCACAAGTTGTTAAGGAAAAGCAAACATGGAAAATTAATTCTTTTCACTTTCAGCTCCTTGTTAAAGTTAATTCTCATTATTTCTCCAGTTTCTTTATAAAAATATTTTCTTTCTTTTTATAAAAAAATATTACTATGTAATTGCTCATCAGGGTTTTTGTGTCTATCTTGATAACACATGTAGGAGTAAATTTATGCAGTCAGTAATTAAATGAGCACAAATCTTTATAAATTTTAAACAGGTGACCTTCATTCAAGAAAAAGTCACAGTTCACGGGTAGATGTGTAGTAATAATTACATTGTAAGCTGGCTGCATAAGAGATATTTTGTTTTGAAGTTTATTTTTGATTAATGAATAATCATATAGGCTTTAATTTAAAATATTAAACAAACCTGTCTTTTTATCTGGTCAATGTCATACCAAGTGGTTAACGATGCAAGGAAAGTGTTTAGCTGGATGGTTATATGTGACATTGCCCAGGCTCCACTCTGCTAAAAGATGCACATGGTATAGAAAAGATTTATGAAGTCATTGTGACTTTCAAAAGTAAACAAAGTTGAGATGGTTCAAGAGGGCCTATTATCGAGTACTGTGATTGTTCTTATGAGTTGCCAGATAATTGTTTATTCTAATGGTCTTTCCCTTCACACAGAGGGATAAAGCTGACCTCGGGGACTCTGCTTTCTTTCTTGAACTACGCTTCTCTCATTTGACTGCTCAGATGAATTGGTGGGGTTTTTTCCTTGGCAGATTATTTTGGAACCCAAAATTTGTAATTCCCTTTTAAGAATCTGTTGCCGCTAAGGTAACTTAAATTCTTTTTTTTAAAAAAAAAAATCACTTATGAATTTAAAGTTTTTTTTGTTTTTTGTTTTGTTTTGTTTTGTTTTGTTTAATATTGAAAAGTTGGTGATGCAGCAGCTCACTTACTCAGAGCTCTTAGTCAAGGGGATGCCCGAAGCTCAAGATCTGGGACCAGTTTGGGCAATGAAGCAAGACCCTGTCTCTCTTTAAAGAAAAAAATCATATTGTAAAACATTTGAGTAAGAGTTTTTAGGACCTGAGACCCATTGGCAGAACCAAGCCTCTGGCCTAGGAAGCCGCCTCTAGAAGGGGTGCAGTGAGTCTTTATTCCTGTACCCTACTGGAGAGTCTCAAAGATTAATCAAATGACAGACTGAAGCAGACTAGCATCTGCTTTGAAGGCTCCAAGGAGTACCCAGCTTAGAGGTGATTTTTTTTTTGGTTTGAGGATTATCTCATTTCCCTGTGGTATTGAACCTAAGACGCTTTCTTTCTAAGCCACCTGACACGTCTCCCGAGCCCAACCTATTCCATCCCCACCTCTGACCTCCACCTGGTTCATAACCTCAGGCATGAATCACAGTGAGTATGAAGTCCCCAGCGACCTAGGCTGGTGGAGCCAACAGGGAGCAAGGAAGGAATGGCTATTGGGAGATGCTTCCCAGGAGCATCCTCCCCTTTGTCTGGGCTGAGACTTTCACCAGCATCTTTTTGTACAGATAACAAATGAAAGACAGGAATATAATGATATTTTATTTATGTTTTAATAAATAAAGCTTGCCTGAATATTAGAAGGGCAAAGCTAAACCACTAGAGGTCAGGCAGTGGTAACACACACCTCTAATCCCAGGATCTGGAAGACAGAGGCTGGTGGATCTCTGTAAATTCAAGGCCACCCTGGGCTACCCAAGATCAGTACCAAAAAAAAAAAAAATCCAGATGGTGGTAGGTCACACCTTTAATACCAGTACTAGGGAGTCACACCTTTAATCCCACACTAGAGGGAATATAAAATGGGAGGAGAGATAGGCTTAGTCTGCTTAGTCTACGGGTCACCCGGCCTTGATAGAGGTGAGACTTCTCTAGTGGCTTGGCTTCTTGCTCTTCTGGTTTTCAGGTTAAACCCCAATCTGTCTCTGGGTTTTTATTGTTGATGCTCCACGAGGGTTCAAGGACTTGCTGCAGCACATTCATCCTTGAAATTCACCTTCCATGCTGCACTGTCTGGAGTCCTCCTTAGGTTTGAGTCCTTGCCATGTGAATTCCATAGCAGTAACTGGCAGAGGATAAAGGACTGGATACTCAGGCTTAGCTGTGATGGGGTTGCAGTGGTCAGAGACCCCAAGCTGAGGAACAGGCAGCAGAATTGCCTTGTTGGACAGGAATGGTGGTTGTTTAGGAGGATTGGCACTCTATTAAACAAGTACACACTGAAATATTTGGACAAAAGGTGTGGTACGCAGAACCTTGCCATTTCAAAGGCCAGAGGCCCAGAGAGCCTTTCTTCTCCCCTCTCCAAGTCTAATTCGTTGTCAAGTACTATGGTTAGTGTTTTTCACATGTACACCTAAAGCTTTCCTCTGAATTGTTTATACATTTGGATTCTTCCCTGTCCCCACAAATGTGTTGGTTACCAGTTAAGTAGTTTGCCTTTTTTTCCATTCTCTATGAGCTTTAAGGTCTTAAAAAAATTATGTAAAAATATTTGTAGCTGTTTTTCCTGCATGTATATTTGTGGGGGTGTGAGTGTGTGTGTGTGCGCGCGCATGTGTGTGTGTGTGTCCAGAGGCTAGAAAGGGGTGTCAGATCCTCTGGAACTGGAGTTAAAGACAGTTGTAAGCTATCATGTGAATGCTGGGAATTGAACGCGGGTCCTCTGTAAGAACATTCAGGGTTCTAAACTGCTGAGCCATCTCTCCAGTCTCAAGGAGATCTTTTTGAAACACAAATATGAACCTGTTTTCTTTTCTGTGTGCCCTTCACCAGTATTAAGTAGCTGGTCACCTCATCTGACTCAGCCTGATTTTCTATCAGGTGTCTTTTTCTTCCTGATATACCACACTGTCTGCTAGAACACTCTCTTGTTCCCCGCTCACACCAGAGCCAAAGGACAGGTAGTCTTCAGCCACTGTTTCCTCCACATGTGGATTTATTCTTTCAACAAACCGCTAGATGTTGGGATCACTCAAAGGTACTCAACCTAGAAGGAAAACACACTTAAATCTGAGTTACTATTAGATAGGGACAAATTGTCATAGATACACAAAGTAATGTTTGGTAGTAGAGTCCAGGAAGAGGTGACACAGACACAGGGCTGGGTCTTGTCAAATGAATGAACATGTTTAGAGCAGAGAAGAGTATTCTGGGAGGAAATAAAGCCCCAGGGGTGGGAAATGGTAGGGTAAGTTACCATGGAACTCAAGCTTTTGGGCACTTAACAGCAAAAGGGAGATCCCTGTCTCCAAGGGGCTTTCTCTGAGCCCAAACTTGGCAGGAACTAAGAGCGAGCCAGGCCCCCTCTGCCCTGCAGGTGCTCTTCCATCCAAGAAGTTTCTGGGTTGGGGCTGTTGGCACTCCCTCCCACTCTGGCGGGTGGCATCCCAGAAGGAAAGAAGCAGGGGAGGAAGCAGATAAGAAAGACAGCTTCTGTTTAGACACAAATATCTTGGTGATCAGCACAGATGGGATGAGAAATACCAAAAAAAGTACATGACAGTTTAGAAAGAATTTGGCTAAATGTTACATATTTTTAACATACCTGTGTAGGGTTTTTTAATCAAGCACCTGAGTCACTCGGATTTTGACTGGGAATAGGGGCCTGCTGAAGTCAAATGGTGTCTTATTTCAGGAACAGACCCTTCCCCATCCACAAAAGGATCCTTGTGTGTATGTGTGTGTGTGTGTGTGTGTGTGTTTTCCTCCCACCAAAATAAGGCACAGGATTTGTCTCTGACGCTGTGTCTCCCTATTTGGACGGCAAGCTGTGTAACATATTTCTCCTCAGCGTGAAGCTTCTTGGCAGACTCTTGAGGCCACGTTTTGGTGGCTTCAGAGTTATCTTTGGATCTGTCAAAAGTGCTAATGGGCTTTCTGGCCTTCTTTAAGCTCCTCATTTCTATTTTCTTGTTACTTCCATCCTCTTCTAAAAGAAAAATTCCTATAATTTATCAGCAGTTAAGCTCTTTCTGAAATGCTCAGCTGAGGGCCTCGTATTTGTGAGGACTGCTCTGCCGTGTCACTGTCTCTGGAACAAACCCCACCCTGACATCATTAGCTCAGCGTTCCTCAGTCCACTGGGCAGAGAAATGCTTCTTGCCCAGATCCATCCGCCTTCAGTGCTCATTTTTATTTTTCCATGGAGTTTGTTAGGAGGCAAGCTGATATGGCAGTTAACAGATAAACTTCAGATTCAAGAGAACTGCTCTTGGCTCTTCCCTGCTTACTGGGTGATCTTTAGAAGCAGCTAAGACTTTCCAAGCTGAAAGTTCTAAGACTTTCCGAGATACCATGTCATATAGCCAAGCAAAAAAAAAAAAAAAAAAAAAAAAGGCCCAAGCTTCTGGCACAGGTCCTGTGTCAACATAGTAGATTATAGCACAAAAGCAGGGCATTACCTGCCTCATCCTTTCTGCTGGTGTCCATAGCATACACTCCCCAAAATGGTTCTGGTAGAATTAAAGCAATTTCAAAAACTTACTCAAAAGGGGGGAAATGTAGATACTGTATTTCACTCAAAAGGGGGAACCATAAGATAAACAGCAGCAAGTTGTGACAATCACTTTATTTTAACCTGCTTTTGTTTTTTCCCCTGTAACCTGGGTTTCGTTCTTTTAATTAGCATTATGGATTAGGGCTCTTCTGATTTTAGCAGGGAAATGCAGAGCATTTCATTCTATAGCCCCTGTGCATCTACCTGACATTATGCTAACTTTTAATTTCATTCTATAGCCCTTGTACATCTACCTGACATGATGCTAATTTTTAATGTTACAGGTTTTTAATGCTGTTCAATAGAACTCTCAGGAAATGAGAGAGAAGGAAGCTGGTGCCATGAGTGGCAGTTTATCACAATTAAAGATCTACAACACATAATTTAAGTACACCAGTAATTTTATATGCAAAATAGCATAAAGTACTTCTCAACAATATTATGGCTGAAGATAAATAAGAATGAGCACTTATGTCATGATTTATTACTGTTTGACCAGAGTATTAGGCTAGCCATCAAAATTCACAGATAAAGAGCAAGCGTCCCCCCCTACACCGTGTCTCCTAGATATCGCTCACTCACTCTACCATGATGAGGCTTTACACAGGTCACTTTTCTTAACCTTCAATCCATTCCTTGAACCTTTCTCTATTTAAAGATGTAAAACAGAAGTACAGAAGTGATGTAATGTAGCAAAGGTCACATGATAAGTGGACAACAGAAGATTCAGTCTAGGTATAAGTTAAAATATTATATTCAAAAAATATTGAGTGTAGGGAAAACAAGAGAAAATATATATGCAAGGAAAGGAAACCCCTATTTATAGAGTAATCCTGATATGGGAAGTCCTTTTGTCTATGTGTTGCTTTTACTGATTATATAAAGAACTGGCTTGGCCTACAGCATGGGAGGAAGGAGGCGGAGTCAGAGAGAAGCCATGGAGCCGCTGCCGGAGACAGACCTGCTAAAACCATGACCTCGTGGTGATATACAGATTAATAGAAATGGGTTAAATTAATATGTAAGAGTTAGCCAATAAGAAGCTAGAGCTAATGGGCTAAGCAGTGATTTAATTAATACAGTTTCTGTGATTATTTTGGGTCTAAGCTAGCCAGGCAGTGGGGAACTAATAAGCAGAGGCGCCCTCCTTACAACAGAATCCTTATATGTCAGGCCAAGTGTGCCTTATCTGTGTTCTTTCTATTCCTCCTAATAACCTTTAGGTAGACAGTGCCATGTCTCAGAAAATTTCTAGGGCCTAGGGTCCAAAGATCAGAGGAAAATCCTATCTTCATTGCTTATTAGACCATTTGATCTTAGAAATTTTCTCTCAGACTGAGTCTCTTCATTTTTGAGATTGCAGAATTCCTGTGCTTCTTTGGGAGCAACATGAAAAGCAAACACAGTGTTGTGTATGACCTCGAGTTGTAACCCATAATCACCACACAAGGATGCAGTTGCTCAGGGTACTCATCTCCAAGGCCTCTTTGAACTTTGCATTTCATGATTTCATACATGATTAGAGAGCTTGGGCTCCCAGGTAGAAGAAGTGGGACAAGGGAAGAGTACACATGCCTTCTGATTATTTGCTGTTTCTACTGCTTTTATGAGATACTTTTGTAATGAGAACAAACAAAATAAGCCACAAGCCTTGCTTTCTTCTTTCTCCTAGAGAAATCTGACAGAATATTTTGTGGCTGTGGATGTGAACAACATGTTGCATCTGTATGCCAGCATGCTGTATGAGCGCAGGATCCTCATCATCTGCAGCAAGCTCAGCACTGTGAGTAGACCATCCGAGACAGCTTTGCAGTCACCTAATTTTAATTGTAAGATTATATCGGCAAGATTAAAGACAATTTTAGGGAAATGAATCGGCCACATTCCCCTCATATGGTAATACCACTGTCATTAATCATTCATGTCCCTTTACTGTGTCAAAACCCATTTCATTTATTCTTGCAGTCTCATGATCAATTATAGTTTTTCCTCTTGATTGTACATTGTGAACATAGTGCCTATCTCCACATAAGCTTATTTTTGTTGTTTCTTTAAAATACTGGCACTGTATTCCATTGTAGTGATATAGTCATGGTTTACTAAAGTTTCCTTCTCTTGTTGGTCATTTAGGTTGTTCATAAATAAATGCTCTAGTAGATGGGGTCTGCCAGATTGTTTCCCCAGAAGTCTTGGGCCTGTGTACAGGGAATGTTGTCATTTGTATACACTTTCACTACAGCTTTTGCTAGAACTGTCTGTGTCTTTGTATGTTTTATCTGTGTGTGTGTGCTACATTTTAATCCTGCAATAAAAATATGTAAAAATGATATGGCAGGTTTTAATTTTGATATATTTAGTTAGAAGTAACTATTGTCCATGAGTTTATTTCCTGTGTGTATTTTGTTAATATTTTCCCATTTACCTCAAATGTTTTTTTCTTTTTTATTTATTTATTT
>NC_022011.1:38307703-38336641 GCF_000317375.1 Microtus ochrogaster | reverse complement strand
ACACTGATTTCCAAAGTGATTGCACAAGTTTGCATTCCCACCAGCAATGGATAAGGGTACCCCTTTCTCCACAACCTCTCCAACAAAGGCTATCATTGGTGTTTTTGATTTTAGCCATTCTGACAGGTGTAAGATGATATCTCAAAGTTGTTTTGATTTGCATTTCCCTGATCACTACTGAGTCATCTCTCAAAAACCTGGTTTTGTCTGTTTGAGATAGAGTTGTTGTTTTATAATACAAACTGTTCTTGAACTCACTGTGTAGCCTAAATTGGCTTAAAATTTATGGGCTGGCAGTGCTCCTACTTCAGCCTGAGATTCCAGTGTGGGCCACTATGCCTAGCCTGAGGTGTTTCTCATAAGTTAGAGTGAGTCCTTTGTGTATTGTATTACTCATATACGTTTAACGTAAGTTTTTCTTATTCATATTTGCATTTTTTTCACCTGATAAAGTATGGTTGGCTAATCTTATGATGAAAGTTCAAGTTCTCAAGTAAACATTCCAGAAGATTGAAATCACTTCATAGTAAATACGAACATTAGATCATCTAGTCACTGGTAGCAATTTACTGAAGCTGCTTTCTCATGTTTATTCACATAGTCAGTATGTAAGCTCGGTCAACATGTGTATGTGCTCACATACACCTGTGTTTAGAGTCCAGAGAGTATCTTTGGGATCTTTCTCAAGCTCCTTCTATACTTTTTTTTTTTTGAGACAGAATCTTTTCAAACCCAGAATCACAGACTGATTCTAAAATGAATATGGGAAAGGTAAAAGAAAGAACCAAAAACATACTTGAAAATGAATGGATTGTGATAGCTTGCTTTAGTAAAGCTTGCTGTAAAGCTATATCCACCAGTCTGCTGTGGTAGTGGTTGCATTGTGAGAATGTAGGCATGCTAATGGCACAGAATAGAGACCCAGAAAAAGCCCACATGAGCCTAGGCGGTTTGGATGCTCACCTTACTAGACCTGGATGGAGGTGGGTGGCCCTTGGACTTCCCACAGGGCAGGGAACCCTGATTGCTCTTTGGGCTGATGAGGGAGGGGGATTTGATTGGGGGAGGGGGAGGGAAATGGGAGGCGGTGGCGGGGAAGAGACAGAAATCTTAATAAATAAATAAAAAGAAAAAAAAAGAAAAAGCCCACATATATACAAAACTCTGTAAGTAACCAAGGAGGCTCTGAGCTGTCTATCACAATTAAACACATTTCAGTATTAGCTATCCATTTGAGGAAGGAGTCTGTTTTACTTGTGCAATTCCAAATGAATTATAGTTTAAATATTAGTGAATCCAGCATGCCAAGGAAACCCTCCATCCATGAGATGCACCCCATCCCATGTTCAGTCGTCAACTGGATTAGAGTCCACAGGCTCTTCTACAGAGTATCAGTAATTGATACCATGTTGGAGGCCATGTGGCCATCATTGAAGCTGGACTCTGACTTTCTCATTACCGTAGGTAAACTAATGACTGAGACTGACTTCCAACAGTAGGCCACACTGGGTCTTATCACTGTATGTTACTGATCCCTGGGTTAGGTGGCAATTTTTGGTGTCTTAACTTGTTTTCTTTAACATTTGCATGTACGGTGTCCTTATTTTTATATGGATCTATTTCAAAAGTTTTATCTAAAAAAGGAAGATGCCAAGCCCAAGAGATAGAGACAGAGTAGTTCCTGTACAAAGGTTAATTTGATTCTTAAATCAGTGGTGCCTAAGGTTTTACAACCTGGAAATGAGAAGATAATAAAGCAGTTTCAAACTCCTAACCCAGAGTTCTATATCCGTCTAACGAAAACCAGAAGAGAGTCCAACTGCCTTGCCACACCTTCAACACCTGAGGTCTGCAGTCTGTACTATGCCCTCCCTTGTGGACAAACTGTTTGCCACACTGCGTCTGCAGATGACTTTGTTCCACAAAGTATTTCCATAGTCAACATCAAGCAGAAAATCCTGATTTCCTGATTCTTGGATGAGTATGGGAGACCCTAAATCAGGCCATACACTACATGTATGGCCCAGTGGCTACTGAGAAGGACCCAAGAGTAAGAAGAGCAGATGAGAGAGTAGAGATGAGTGAGGAGGCATCAGAATTTTATTTTAATTTGAGAAACACCTTGTTGGGAAGGTTCTTCTTAGTGCCATGTTGTGCTGTCTCCATGCCACCTCAAAGAAGTGTTCCACAGAGAAGCAAGAGCATAGGCTCCACCCAGTCTTTTGTTTCTCCTCCTCTGCTGGCCCTTTCTAAAGTGCATACCAACATGATATAGTGACTCCCAAATCATAAAAACAAAGCATGGCCCGGGGAGAGGGCTCAGCAGGTAAAGCTATTTGCTGCCAAGTGTAATGAACTGAGTTCAATCTCTGAGACCCACATGATAGTGAAGGAAAGAACCTACTACTGCAAGTTGTCCTCCAACCTTCATGTGCACATCTGCATGCACACACACATAAATAAATGGAACCTTTTAAAAAGATAAACAATTTTCTTTGAACCTCCACTTCATCCCATTTATATTCCTTCCTTTACCCCTTTTGTATTCTCCCCTTTCGAACAAAATTCCCATTTTCTGTCTAGACCCTCTGCTCCCATTTTCTCCTTGCCATTTTACTGAAATAGCTTTTGTTTGAGCCACCAATGACCTCATGTTAGTAAAATTGAAATACTTGCAAAACTCTTAGAACATGGTCTGGCATGTAGTATGTGTACATGTTCCTGATAAATAACTAAATATTTTAATGAGAGATCAGATTTTAATGTTTCAAATCAAAACCAAGAAGTGATTATTTAGAAACAAGAATGTTAATTCTGGGTGGTTTAATTAAAGGTAAGGACAAACATGAAGTGGACTATTGCTAACGTTCCAAGCATGCATTATTTTGACTGTTAGGGGTGGCAATTGTGGGGTTTTGTTTGTTGACAGAGCTCTGTGATTGACTCCCCTCTTTCTAGGAGATGGTGTTCTGCTGCCAGCCAGAAGGCACTCAGTAGTACCAGCATCCTCATCTGCTTTATGGGATGTCTCTGGGGTCGAAGGAAATGAACAGGCAGGAATGGGTTCAACCCTTTGTCTTTCCAGATTCAGAATTTGAGGGTCTTGCTATCATTGCCTCTGACTCCCTTCAGCATAGCTTTTACTTAACTCAGATCAGACAGCTGTGAAGACTGTTTCCACCTGAGGTGTTCTGAGGATCCTCTTGGAAGAACCTGATGTATCTGTAATACTCCAACAAACCACATTCTCCATTTTGCCTGATAAGATATAGCTTAATGCTTCTCAGAACTGTTGAGGACCTAAAAGATAAAGGTTATGGAGCATTCCAGAATACATCTGTAAAACAGACTGTGTGTTGTAGACAAACCTCCACACTACTTATTTTAGATAATACATATGTATTCCAGGTTGTCCCGGTCAATAATATTGTGATATTCTGTATAAGATAAATGTAAGTTTTTGTTCTCTTTGCTCAGTTAATGTTTATTGATTGTTTTCTTTTATAAGTGATAAATAGGGAAAGCTTTGCTAAATCTTGTACTCTGATTTCTTGGAACACAAAGATCCCATTTTTCTTCCACATTTTCACATCCAAGTTTAACTCATTGGTTTTTGGAAATAATTGTGGATAGCTAGTATATCAAAGATAGGAATGTTTTAGAAATAAGACCTTAAAATACTACCATCATTCCAATTATTTAGAATTATTCCCATTTTACAGAGCAGTCTGTCCATTTGGGAAGGTTGGGAAGGTGAAAAAACTTGCCTAAAGTCAGTACATTAGTCAGACATGAGAGAGAGCCACAAAATAGATCATTATGCTTTATGTAGAAGGAATCTTCTGGGAAGGAAGAAACAGCCAGACATGATACACACAAGAGAATCTCAGTCCCTTCAAAATTCTTATCTTTGTCACCAGGTTATGTTGATTGGGACTGTTACACATTATAACCCTGTGTAGGAGCTACCACTAGAACCAGAGAAAAGATGTTAGAGTATCCACCCCACCAAGAAAATCAGAAAACACTGTTTATAAAAAGACAAAATAATAAGAACTGGTGGATGAGGTGACTGGTTGAGCTGGTGATGCTGATTTGAATGAAGAATAAGGCCAGACTACATAGTAATTAGAGTTTCTTCTATAGCTCCAGGGTACCTGAGTAGGACACAGGTGGCATCTGCAGAATAAATGTCTATAACACCTTCATGTAGACTCATGCTCAGTTCTTCATAATGCAGACCCTTGGTTTTCTAGCACTTCCTTTCTGAGCTATATACTGTGTAAACAGTCTTGTGCATGCTCACAAATCTACAGGCATATTTGCGTGTGTGTGTGTCTGTGGTATCTATGACTATCATATTCTCATTAGTTTTTGTAACAAACTAATGAGAACTACTTGGTTTTATTCTCCTTTTGCAGATGAAAATATTGGCAATCAAAAAGTTGACATGTCCTGTCTAAAATGAGCTGAAGAGATGGTATTAAAATCCTCTTCTTCTGGTTCTAGGCCCTTTCTGGCTACCTCATATTTCTCCTTGGTAACTCTCCACTTGTCATTGTCATGAGTTTTTCATGACATGCATACACCAAGAAACATTCTTAGCATGATTCCACTGACCATGGATCTGAGTGCCGTGCCTGGTGTTGCCCCCACATGCACACAGCTGAGCAATTCACTTCAGATTTCATGGCACCAGGAGTGCACACCTCCCTCTCTCGGCCACAAACCCTGCCTCTACCACTGTTGGACTCCAGCTCTGTCCAGTCTTCCCAACTACCTTGAGCAAAGCCCTGTAGGATCCTGAGCCAGCACAGTGGCTTCAGGGGTCATGGGTTACACTTCTTTCCACCTTTCTATCTCTCAACCCTGACTGTCTCCTTTCTAAATTAAGGATACTAGAAATTTTAAAACCCCAACTCTACAGTTAACTGATGGCAAAGTATGTTTACTTTACTAATGAATTTATTTAGCATATCTAGATGGTGGGCTAAACAAATGCTTAAGAAGGAAGCACTACTGGGGGCAGAGCCATATGTTTTCACATGTAATTATTTGTATCACTCCCAGAACTATGAGAACAATTAATACTTTTCTGGTGGTACCTCATTTAGAGAAAGAAAAAGCTAACATAGCATTATTTCTCAGTTTCTTCCCAGCTAGACAACACACATTTCCCCCAGAGAATACAGGACTAGGGTAGAGCTTGTGTACTGGTACCCTGGACAAGTGGTAGCTGATAATTGTGTCTTCTCGCCAGCACCCCAGCCTGGCCTTTGTAGATATTTCAATGTTCAGGAGAAGTCCAGAATCCTTTCCCAACCTCACTTGTCCCATCATGCTCTCTCATGCAGGGAGATAGCACTCCATTGTCTGAGCACACCATCTGCTCTGGTGACCTGAGAAAGGACAGTTTGTAACTGAGGCAGGTTTTCAGATTTGCGTTAATTCCACTTCTTTTTGGAGGAATTCCACCTTGCTATGTCCATGTCAACCTAGGCAGTGGCCAGATGTCTTACCAGCATATGCAGAGCTTTCCTAATTCTTCTGCATTAGAACAAACTAATCCTGTTTGCTTTTCTGTAGCCCTTGAGGCAAAGAAATGGAAGTTTAAGGAGATTTGAAGCACTGGACCAGAGCCAGGGCCTCTGTGTCTGCACACTCCAGTCTGCATGTTCCAGCCGTAGGAACAAACAGCATTATTTTGTTTCAAACTGTGCTCAAGGGAAGCCAAGACCTTGTAACTGGAAACTTCCCAAACAGTAAAGACTAAATTTAGTGTTCTATTTAAAAAATAAAATAAATCAAGCATTTTGTCTGTTCATATGTTGTAAGAGAAGGGGTGGGGTTGAGACTGACCTAGTCACACTGACAACCTAAGAAGAGTGAGAAGCAAACTAGCCCCTTGGTAAAGAGGAAACTCCTTAACAAAATGTAGTGTAGTGGCATGAATACGGACTCGGCGGCCAGACTCACAAGTAGCATGGCCTCTCTAATCTCCATTACATAGAATTTTATTGTGGCTCAGAGAGTATGAAAAACTGTTAAATGAAAGAAACCTCCACTGATAGGAAGTAGGAGAAAAGATTGCTGTTTTCTTTATGTGGGTTTTCAACATAAATATAATTAACTGCTTTTTGAACTGTACTCATTTAATTATGTGTAAGTTGGTTTTCTCCTGTTCATATTGAATTGTAACTGGAGCAAAAATAACCTTGTGTTGTTGAGGAGACTGTAATACAATACAGTGCATTAGGAGTAGAGTCTGTGGTCTTCTGATACAACTTCAGCCAGTCCGTCTCCACGCTGATTTTCATCCTTCTCTTCTGCTTCCTCTGTAGTTTGAACAAACACTGAACACCTGCTTTAGACCAGAGAGAGGATCCAGATTGGTATCAATCCCCAAATGCTGTTAGAAACACCCAGAAAACATGCTAAAAGTGCAGCAGGTTCACAGCATCTCCAAACACTTTGGTTCAAAAACTCTAGTACAGAACCCAAGATTTTTCTTTTTTCCTTTCTTTTTCTTTTTTTTTTTTTCCAGATTTCCTCATTGATTGATATGCAGACAGATTTGGAGTCATGGA
Source organism: Microtus ochrogaster (assembly GCF_000317375.1). Lineage (NCBI taxonomy): Eukaryota > Metazoa > Chordata > Mammalia > Rodentia > Cricetidae > Microtus > Microtus ochrogaster. The sequence goes on along the minus strand of NC_022011.1, from coordinate 38,330,054 downwards.
ACACATTATTCTTCTGCAGAAACAATGGTGATTTGTAGGTGTACTAGGTTGTTTGTAGTGGTTGTGCACCACTGGCTCATCTCCACTTAGAACTACATAGAAGAGACTGTGTTTGTCTAGAAGACAGTCATGAGTACAGACTAGCACGCAGAAGTTCTTAGAGAGATCTTCTCGTTGAAAGAGCTTTGGTTGTGACCTTAGACAATCTAGAGAAGTGTGTCACTAAGCATAATCTATCCAGCTTCTCATAACATTGTGGAGGCCAAGGCAGTACACCATGTAATTTAGGGTTCCTAGATGATAGTAGATCTTGAGGCGTGATTTTTCTTTTTATCCATTTCATTAAAAACATAGTCCTAAAATTTTTATTATTTGAGCAATAGGGGCAATTTGCAAAATAAATTTGTATATTCTTGTGGGAAGTATGAGTGTGTACAGATGTCCTTACCTGTACAGACTAGTGTGGAGACCAGAGGCTGACTTTGGGTGGCCTTTCCTCAGTCACTTCTAAATTATTAATATTATTTATTTATTTAGAGCCAGCTTATCCCTGAACATGAAGCTTGTTCTTTGTACTAGGTTGGCTGGCCAGTGAGCTCCCAGGATCCTCCTGTCTCCAGCTTCCAACTCTAGGGTTACAAACATGTACTGCTGCACACTAGCTTTTTATGTGTTCTAGGGATCTAAGTTCAAAAACTCACGCTTATATGGTAAGCTGTTTACTCGCTAAGCTGTCTCCTACCCCTGGATATTCTTTAGGTTTTAGCAGTAAGAGATAATTTCTTATGATTCATAAATCATACCTCCACCCAAAAAACACAAATGGGCAATATTAAAATCACTTCCCTCTTAATATGTTAGAAAAATCTCTAAATGGGGCCCACTTTGGCAGATGTCTCAAAGGCATTCATTAAGGAAGCAACAATGAAGCACTATGTACTGTTAGTAGGACACGGATTTATAATTCTGTTTGATGGTTTTGAAGGTGGCAAGTATGTTCACTTTGGTGTGCTGTGAGATTAGGCCATGCACTTAGGGATTTCTACAAACCTAAGAGAAATTAATAGGTTTGCTTTTTTTTGCTAGCTTGATGACTATATTGAATCTCCTAGCTAGATGCCTCAGACAGTTGTATTGGTAGAATATGCCTCAGAAAAAGGACAGCAGGGTTGGAGGTGAGAGGATCAGATTTTGAGTCAGGATAGTTTTGTTATGATTCTGTGTAGTAGGAGCTGCTTTGGGCTGCGTTTTCACCCAGCTCCACACGGCTAGCTTTACCCAAAATAACAACAGACAAATGTATTCTTTTAAACACTGCCTGGCCCATTAGTTCCAGCCTCTTATTGGCTAACTCTCACATCTCGATTAACCCATTTTTAATAATCTGTGTAGCCCCATGAGGTGTGGTTTACCAGGAAAGATCTTAACCTGCGTCTGTGTCAGGTGGAAGAATCATGGCGACTGACTGACTTGGCTTCTTTCTCCCAGCATTCTGTTCTTTCTACTCCACCCACCTATGTTCTGACCTATTGCGCCAAGCAGTTTCTTTATTAACTAACCAATGACCTTCCCACATCAATTCTGCCTCTTCCTTTGCCATGCACTTAATCCCTGTGAGCCATTTCTAGCCTAATGGCCAAGGCTGAATTAACCTCTGACATCCCTTGCTATTTTCTCTAAAAGTGGGACTGGTAAAGGGTTCATGATCATAGATGAGATAAAACCATAACCCAGCACTGGCTATGCTTTACTCAGTCTTGTGAATACTGCTTGACACTGTAGACAGTGACCCCCAATCTGACTTTCAGAAGCTAAGGAGGTGGTAGAAATCCTGGAGAGTTTTGCAGACAGTGTGTATGACTGACATTGGTGAATGGTAAATTCCGCAAGCCACAAAGAATAATCATAGCATATGTAGGTTTTGTGTCTCTGCTCAATAGTCACTTAGTCACTGGCTGAAGGGACACTCAGCAGAGCTTGAGTGGCACAAGGAGCTGCTGGATTCACCTGGCCTCCCACAGGAAGGAACAGAAGCAGCCTCTCTATCTTCATACACCCAGCTCTGGAAGCCCTGATATGCCAGTCTCTGCTGTCTGATGCTCGCCCCAGGCAGAATCAGAGATACCTTCTGTAAATGCTGACATATTGGAACCTCTATTACAGCACTTCTTTCATAATGCTTCTGGGTTGAAGTTGGTTGTTTGCATTTTGATCTTCTTCTATCTATTTTAACTTGCTTGAGGGCATGGCATATACACATAGTGGATGCTCAGTAATTGTCCGATTAATACAGATCAGAGCACAGAGACAGCTTCATGAGAGCAAGAGCACAGACTTGGGAGCCTGCATTCCCAGGGTTCATATATAAGCTCAGCCCTCTACTCTGTGACCATAGGCAAGTTTCCTTACCTGCAAAATAGAGACATTAATACAACTACCTTATAGGGCTCTTGTAGGAGGTAAAAGAGTTAAACAAATGTGAAACACAGTCCTATGTAAAGATGGTTGTGTTAATATTTTTTTACTTTAGTCTTTCTGAGTGTGCTCTCACTTCCTAAGGTTGAATTTGAAATTTGCTCTGTTAGGGAGTCTTTTCATCTGTTCATGCAATGTTAAGCATTTGCGAGAACAGAGACTGCTCACTCATTTCCCAGTGACCAGATCTAAATAATCACACAGAAACTATATTAATTACAATACTGTTTGGCGTATTAGCTCGGGCTTCTTATTAACTAACTCTTACACCTTAAATTAACCCATTTCTATTAATCTATGCATCATCACATAGTTATGGCTTACCTGAAATGTTCCCCAGTATCTTTCTACCTCAGCAGCTACATGGTGTCTCCTTAACTCTGCCCATTCTCTCTATCTTCTCCAGCGTGGCTATGATCTGCCCTGCTGTAGGCCGAAGCAGCTTCTTTATTAACCAGTGGCAATAAAACATATTCATAGCATACAGAGGGGAATCCCACATCAGGCATTCACCACCCCAGTTTCTCCTTCCTCCCCATTGATGGTACTCATGACTGTCAATTTAGTTGTGTTTCTTTTGTTTTTTGAGACAAGGTTTCTCTGTTTAGCCCTAGTTGTCCTGGAACTTGCTCTGTAAACAAGGCTGGCCTCAAACTCTGTCTCTGCCTCCCAAGTGCTGGGATTAAAGGTGTGTACTACCATCCCTGGCTTGCTAGGTTTCTTTAAAAAGAAAAAAAAAGGTATAAATCCATTCATTAAACATAGACTATAATCTTAGGAGATTTTAAAGTGAATATAAATCCACTTACACTCAGTGAGATGAACAAATGATTTTTTTCCTGAGTACCAGTTTTGATCCACTAATGACAGATGCATCTTAGGAGGGATCCTGAAGACATCTCCTTGTTCAGCAATGACTGTCACAGACACAGAATAGAGACACAGCTGCACACTTGCTGTCCATCTTTACATGGTTTGTTATTAATCATGCAACTTTGCCATTTTCTTCTTCACCTTAAAGATGAGAAGAAGTGCTTTCCTCTCTTGTGACTTCTTCTGATGTAGCTTACCTTGCTGTAGTTTCTGCCTCAGCTTAGGTAGGTAGCTAACACTTTTGTCTGGCAGTTGTATTTGCTTTGATGTTTTGAAGTGTCAAAACTTGGCAGGAAAGCTTTTTACTCTGATTAATAGCTTGCTCTAATTACTCTAGCTAGGAGGTAGCTTTAAAAAGAAAATGGAAAGAGAAGTGATTAAGTGAGATGCCTGAAGAAGCTCCTTCTCAACTTTTGGAGTTCTTAGACTCACTTGACCACATTGGAATTTGTTTGTTTTTGGCTTTCCTCTCCTAAAGATAATGGAGGAGGAGGAAAGCTAAGTTGAGTTCCACTGACTGCAAGAGAAATCACTTGAAGAAAGATTCCTCACCTTATCCTCTGAAGAGGAACATGGCATCTCCTCTTCTAAGAAGCAGGGCATGGTTGCTCTTCTCTTTACACATTCAGCGTCTGTCTGAACTATTGGAAGCCTGCTTGGCTTTAGAAGCCTGCTCTTCCCTCTGAATATAGTCAATACAATTGGAACATAGTTAAACTATAATTTAGGGGTGAGTACATAAAAACTTTTTGCTGATTCTACAGTGGATTTCCCTCTTGAGAACAATTTATAATTAAAAAAACAAAAATCACAGCACTGTTTGAATCACAGCAGCATTTATTCCTGCCAACTATGGAAGATTATAAGTAAAGAGCCTAGTTCTCAAGCAGAGAGTGCTAATAAGTTCCCCAAGACAATATTCTGTAAACTTTTGCACCTAGGATGAGTCTTGTTGGAATGCATGGACTTTAAATTTACAGATCTGCGGTTCTTTCTCTACTCTATTTCATCAGTTTGTTTTTGTTTAAGCACAGAGGGGAAGTCCAGATGCCTGTAGCCCTGTGAAGCAGGTGTCAGTCTGATTGTTTAACATTCTCAGTTCAAGGATGTGAAGAATGATTGCAACCATCCGATCCCCTTGTGCCGGTCTTTAGATCCTGGAGTCTCAATACTTTGCCAGAAATGTGCAGTTTCTGGTGGTGATCTGTTGAGTGACTGCAGTTTGCCGGATGTCTGGTGACCCTGCCTACCATTCTTCTTGTCGTTAAGCCAGGGCATTCTCATGTTCCCCAAACACTTTACCCAGCACCTGCCCAGTGTCAGCAATGCGGAAATAAGGAAACACTTTTAATATGATCCCTGTCTTTGTGGAGCTGCAGTTGGAGCCATGCTCTAGGTACCCTCCTGTTATCATCCTCTCAGCTCTTCCATGTGTTGAGGGGAAACGGGATAGGATGGAAGAAAGCTGTGCTCTCCACCACATGAAAAGGTGGTACTTCTTAGTTCAAGAGGTTGTGAGGAGGGGATCCTTGTGGCAGCAAAGGTAGGAAAGAGACTTTGAAAATGGACCCTGGCTGGCTGTCTTCTGCTTAGCCAGTACAGTTGCAAAAAGTCAAGATGGACAGAGGAGGGACATCCTTAATGGCAAAAGGTGGAAGTTACTCTAAGAGTCAAAGCTGTAAGGAGCACAGGGATCTTTCTTGCAGGCCAGCCTCTAACTTTTCACGCAGGGGAAATTAAGGCCCACGAGAGGCAGTAGTTTGCTCAACTCAAAACGACAGTTAGTAGAAGACTTCCTTATAAGTGTGTGAGAAGAAACATGACAGAAAGCAAGACTTTCTGATCTGTATGTTCAGACCAACCTATAGACATTTCTATGACTAGCAGTTATTACTTCCTTGTCTAGAATTCCCTGAGCATTAAAGAAACCATAACACTTTTTAGTTAACTGACTAGTCCCCGGGAAGTGATCAGATGTGTGGTTTTTTTCAAATGATGATTTTTTTTTTTAGTCCAATACTCCCATGTCTCAGGCATGTAATAAAACTTGTCTGTTATTCATCCCGTTTTTTTTAAAGAAAGAAAGAATGATTACTTCCTGTTATTAGCACTCTGCCCTATATAGTTCGTCACCTAGCAGTAAGGTAAATGAGGATTAATACAATTGGGCTGTATTGAGAGGGAATCCTCTCTACAGCAATGGCACCAGGTAGGCACACACAAAAAATGCTTTTTTGTTTTAATGTATGTAATGTGGATATAGAGTTTGTCATCTCACAGGACCTCTGTGAGAGTCCCACTTCTGTCACCTTGTGACCTTGGATGAGTTATTTCACCTCTAAGACCATTCTCTGTCTGTGAAGTGTGATAGAGTATGCCTGGGTAACTACTTGAGCATATCTCTAGACCATGGCTTCCCATGGCCTCCACCCTAATCCAGTGCCTGCTGCGTGTATTACAGGTATTTTTGTTTTAGAATGGGGTCTTATTTTTAATCCTATATTATAGGCTACTGTAGGGATCAGATGAAATATTGGAATCTTATATTTTAACCATCACTCTATCTACTGTCTCTGAGAAATACCTTAAACTGAAAGCAAAAAAGAATACAAATGGTGTCTTGTGATTTCTTTCACCTATATCATTGATCATTCTCCATTCATGTTCTACCCACATCATTGTTTCTCCTTTTCCCAGCCTCACAGAAAAATAATGGAGACATATACAAAGCTCTTAGATGTAACTGACCTTGTGCACCTTTAATTGAGGAAGGATTTGCTAAAGTGCCACCACCACCCACCAGTGGTTTACTTTACAACCCATGTCCTGGCTCGACTGACTGTTGACTGTATAATTTGTGTAGTTTTGTTCCGCTGCTTTAGGGCAAAATCTTTTGAGTGGTCATTAAATGGGATTGATAATTGGCTTATGATGAATATTCATTGTGACTAATGACTTTGGGCACATTTTACACATACTATCCTCCTACCAAGTGAGATATTTGATAGAATCATTTTTTTCAACTTGCACTTTAATTAAATATTCACAATACCGCTTTTTTGACTATGTTCCTTATTGTACACTTTCATTACAAAAGATTTTATATTCTCTAGGGAATTAGTGTAGCCCTTCAGATTCCTACATGTGATACTATATAGGACTTTGTATATCATTTCTAGATCAGTGTAAATAAACAGTCCCCATTGCAGTCAGCTTAGTCACTGTTCTTAGTGGTACACAGAATGGGTGTCACTTAGTATTTTGGAAAAGAGCCAAACAATCTCCTCTTACTTTGCTTGCTTGCTTGCTTGCTTGCTTGCTTGCTTGATTGATTGATTGATTGATTGATTTAAGATTTCTGTCTCCTCCCTGCCACCGCCTCCCATTTCCCTCCCCCTCCCCCAATCAACTCCCCCTCTCTCATCACCCCGAAGAGCAGTCAGGGTTCCCTGCCCTGTGGGGAGTCCAAGGACCTCCCACCTCCTTCCAGGTCTAGTAAGGTGAGCATCCAAACTGCCTAGGCTCCAACAAAGCTAGTACGTACAGTAGGATCAAAACCCAATGCCATTGTTCTTGACTTCTCAGCAGTCCTCATTGTCCACTATGTTCAGTGAGTCCAGTTTTTATCCCATGCTTTTTCAGACCCAGGCCAGCTGGCCTTGGTGAGTTCCCGAAAGAACATCCTTATTGTCTCAGTGTGGGGTGCACCCCTCGTGGCCCTGAGTTCCTTGCTCGTGCTCTCTCTCCTTCTGCTCCTTGGGGTTGTAGTCCGATGCTCCAATGTGAGTCTCTGTCTCTGTCTCCTTTCATCGCCTTATGAAGGTTAATATCCAGGAGGATGACTATATGTTTTTCTTTGGGTTCACCTTCTTATTTAGCTTCTCTAGGATCACTAATTATAGGCTCAATGTCCTTTATTTATGGCTAGAAACCAATTATGAGTGAGTACATCCCATGTTCCTCCTTTTGGGTCTGGCTTACCTCACTCAGGTTAGTGTTTTCTATTTCCGTCCATTTGCATGCAAAATTCAAGGAGTCATTGTTTTTTACTGCTGAGTAGTACTCTAATATGTATATATTCCATACTTTCTTCATCCATTCTTCCATTGAAGGGCATCTAGGTTGTTTCCAGGTTCTGGCTATTACAAACAATGCTGTTATGAACATAGTTGAGCATATACTTTTGTTGTATGATAGGGCATCTCTTGGGTATATTCCCAAGAGTGGTATTTGTTTGTTTTCTTAATCAAATGGGTGAATGTGTCTCACCCAAATTGTAGAGATTGGACCTTAGAAACTCTCTAATGGAGCACCTTAAAAGCTTCTGGCTTTGTTTGTTTTTAATGAAGTTTTAAAATCTTATCATTTAATCTGGTATATTTATTTGAGATTAAGGAGTAATGGTAAAAATGATGCCTAGAGATTAGATTTGGCTCAAAATAGTTCAAGCAAACAAGAAACAGGAAATCAAGTTCCACCTCAAACAAAAGCATCCTAGTGAATAGCATGACAATCACAAACAAATTTATATAATATTGTTACTTGGTACCAAGTAGATTTTTTTAGCACTTATATATTTATAAAATTAATTTTGGCTTTTAACTTTATCTATTTAATGTGCTGTAGAACTACAGCATAGACACAGGAGTAGGTAAGTGGGTGGATGGATGGATGAATAGATGGATAGATGGCTTAATTTTTCCAAAAGTGATATATTTGTATATCTAAGCTGGTTCTTGTTTTGGAATGTGAGTTTGTGGAACTAATGAAATGTTGATTATGCTTATTATGTAAGCCAACCTACTAGCTATCTTTATGTTGTAGGTCAGGTCATTTGTTTTTAGTTCACTCAGTGTGCACACTGCATTGACAAGCACTTAGATGCATTCAGTTGACAAGTGTGGAGATGGAAAAGAGGACTTCATGTACTTCACAGCCAGGGGGTCTTCAGTCTGTTCCAGTTCAGTTAGTAACAGAGAGTCAAGGTAAGACTTCAGAGAGGAAAGAAGCGCTGCTTCAGAGACCTGTGAGAAGAGTGCTCACAGAACAAACCCCAGCAGGTTTGAGAGATGAATGGAATGGTGTGAAGGAAGGAAAGAGGTTTATAGCTTTTACTTTTTGTATTCTTTTACTTGTGCAAATGATGTGCCATCTTGGGAGGCAGCTGAGGTTGGCTGAGATGCTCCTTCTCAGATAGACCAGAGCTGGCACAGGCATTCTATTCCAGCTGAGCCCTAGAGGCTGGCAAGCAACATCAACAAGAATGCTCTGGCAGCTGGTTAAAGATGAGCAAAAGAACTGGTGCTCAAGGCTGTTGTGAGCCCCCAGCTAGACTTGCAGATGCCATCAAAGTAAAGGAGATTTGTCCTCCATTCCTCATCACCAGCTATGTTTGTCCTTCTAAAATCCTTGAGAAACTGATCATAGCAGTCTTATGTGTGGCAGCTACCTCTGTGAGAGAACCGACAGAATGGACTAGCACAGGTGATTGGGGACCTTGGTGCCTGGGACCAGCTGTCCACACTCCCTTGATCTACTCCGCACATGTACCTGACTTAAAGAATGAGTGAAAAGAGTGGTTGAGGGACATAGCACCCTGGCTTCAATACACAGCTTTAACAACTGTGAAGCATTAGCAACATATCCAGTTTAAACTGGTTGTTTTTACTAACCTCTGGGATTCTTTTCACTGGGTATTGCCATGTCACTCTTTCACCACATAAATGTCCCTCTGTCAACAAAGGCCAGTTACCAGCTTCCAAAAAAAGCTTCCAAAAAGACCTCATAGTGACAGGCTTCCTAAAAACCAAAAAAAAAAAAAAAAAACAAGGAAAAAGAGACAGAAACCTATATTGTTGGCTGTTATCACTTAGTAACTGGGTCTACAGGGTTGTCATATTGAACTTGACAGAGATTGTATTGCTTTTTACTATCTCTACTTTTAATTTTATCAGTTACTGCTTGTACTGTCATCTCTGGCTCTTAAGAAAAGAATAAAGAGAAGAAACACAATGCCGGAGCTTGTTGAGAGAAGTGGGGAAGGGTAATCCCACAAAGGATGCTGGCGCAATAGATCAACTAGGTGGAAGAAGTAGACTCTTACCTCAGATCTAAAGACCACATTTAGGAGTTAGATGCTTGTAGAAATTTTGGAGATGTTTTCTTGGACAAAGAGTGGTGCTCATCACTAAAGAAAAGGCTTGTCCACACAGTCATTCAAATCTCTTCTCTCAGAGACTTGAAGAAAATGAAGATTAACTTGTCAAAAACATCACATCGAATGATGTTCTTTCTAAGTCCTCGGTGTTTGCTTATAAATCAATTTAAGAAATACTAGGTCTCCTTTTAAAAGTCAGGAAAGAACGGAACAGGCTTAAGAAATAGGACTTATTACCTAAGAAATAGAGTCAAGTAAACATGACAAAAAATATTCATCCTCCATGCTAATCAGAGGGGTGAAAAATAAAAGTGAAATGGAAGTAGGTTTAAACCTGACTACCGTGCTTAGTCCCGGTGAGGCAGCGTGAGCCTCTGCCCTGTCAGTTAAACTTGCACAGACATCCTCACTTACATTCCTCTGCCTGCTGAGTACCTTGGTACTGTGTTTGTAAGCCATAGTTAGCTCTGGAATCTGCATCAGAAATCATATATCCAAATGCAAGTGTGTAACTCCATGATAGAGAGCAGCAAAATGGGCATAAGGAATACACTGAAAATGGTGAGAGGTGTGATTCCTAAGACGATTTAAGGATGTAGGAAAGTGGTATCAGATAATGTCAATATAAAAAGAGAAAGCATTATGTTTATAGTCATTCTAGTTTCATTAGAAAAGAAACTATAAGTGCTTACATGTCCGATACCCTAAAATGTTAAATAATTTTCAAAAAATACTAATTCTTTTATCATATTCTTCATTTTCTCAAATTTACATTCTAAATGTACATGAACTTTAAAGTCTTTTATTCATTCATTTTCATTTTTGAGGGGGAGGGGGAGTGATCCTGGGGATTGGACCTGAATCTCAGGCATACTAGGCAAACACTACCACTGAGCTGCACCCCTGCCCCAGCCTCATCTTAGCTTCATAATCAGGGAACAGGGCACGAAATGCATATTTTGAAGAGAAAGTCTATTGCATTGAGGTGGAGTGGGCACATCTGACTTAAAGTTGTTTTTGCTGTGACTTTGAGTCCTTAATTTTGGCAGCACCTCCCTCAACTTTGCCGTGAGATCTGACTTTCTGTTCCTCTCTTTTCCAGCTAACTGCCTGTATCCATGGCTCAGCGGCCATGCTCTACCCCATGTACTGGCAACACGTGTACATACCGGTGCTGCCCCCACACCTGCTGGATTACTGCTGGTAAGGCTGCCCAGAACCCTGTCTTCCCCTTTCTTCTCCATGAATGACCTATAAATGTAAAGGCTTTAGCCTGTAACTGCAGCAGGTAACACTAAGTTAAAAAATAGTCTAAATGTTACTGGGTTTGGAGCACTTGACAGCAAAGTGCTTTATGACATGACTTTCTGAAGGGATCAAGAGAGTAGCTGTTATTTTTAGCACTTCTCACTGTAGAGAAGCAAAGCACCAAGAAATTGTATATTTTTTCCGACTAATACACATTGGAAACTGGTAACAGGAACTATTGGGATCTTCAAGATCCCTTGGGTTTCAGCAATACCCTGGCATGTCCCAGCCGACTTGCTTTTAAATGTAATTTGGGCCTTTTAAATTTGTTTTCCCTCTTTTTCCTTTTTGCAGACCTTCTCGTACTTCTTTTTTGTTAATTTCTTTGTTTTATTTTACTGTTTTCTTTTTTGAGACAGGATTTTACTATATATCCTAAGCCAGCCTCAAACTCACAACAGTCTTCCTGCCTCAGCTTCCTGAGTGCTAGGATTATCAATGTGTCACCGCACCCAGTCATGTAATCCGCTGATCTCTTCCAGGAATTGACTGTTGGGTATGTGTTAGTGGAGGAAAGGAAAGAAGCCTTGTATCCACACATCATTGGTTCGAGACTCTCCTTCTCTATCTGCAAGTTGAAGTTGTTCAGACAGAATTCTGTTTCTGAGATGACATACCAAACAGGGTTGGATAGCTTGTGGGAGGCGCAATACCTGCAAAAGCACCCTCACTGCCTCCAAGAGTGTGCTGAAGATGGTGCTCTATTTGATATCTTGGATCTGTTTTCCTTATGAATGATCTCTCTCTGGTGTAGTGTATTAAGAAGCGTTGTCTTGAACAGTTCGTATTAGTTGATGTTGATAAGGGCTCATAAGTACCCTTGGCATCTGCCAGAAATTGGAGCTTCAAGAGAAAGGCTTTATTTGGGGGACCACAGCCCTTCTTAGGATCGGATACTTTGAGATTGGCCACTGATTCAGGATGATGGAGGTCAGTCACCATGATGTTTTTTTTTTTTTCAATCCTCTCTGAAAAGACTCACCTAGGTAGGCACCTTGTGTGCTAGAAGCTTAGAAGCTTAGAGGTACTACGGTCACCCAAATTTGGATGTTTTAGGTTCAGCTTCTTCCCAAGAAGCCACATGTCTAAGAGCACAGTGCTGAGTGAGCTGCCTCTTTCTCTGTATTGTGATCTTTCTGGTCCTGATGGGTTTTCTCAGTCATACTTTCTCTCAGTTCTGCACTAGATGTATAAATTTTAGAAGAGTAAATTCTAGAAGACTGTAGATTGTTGTCCCCCTCGGTTTTTTGTTGTTTTGTTTTGTTTTGTATTTCAAGACAGGGTTTCTCTGTGTAGCCTTGGCTATCCTGGAACTCACTCTGTAGAGCAGGCTGGCACAGGCTGGCCCTGAACTCACAGAGAGATCCACCTGCCTCTGCCTCCTGAGTGCTGGGATTAAAGGATGGACATGATTGCTTCCCTTTTTTGGTGGGGATGGGGTGTGTGGGTTGGAGACAAGGTTTCTCTGTTTTGCCTTGGCTGTCCTAGAACGCACTCTATAGACCAACTGACTTGGAAGTGGGATTAAAGGTGTGCTCCACCACCTTCACCCTGGATTTTTTTTTTATTATTAAAAATTTTCACCTCCTCCCTGCATCCCATTTCCCTCCCCCTCCACCCACTCCCCTCTCCCTCCCTCTCCAGTCCAAAGAGCAGTCTGGGTTCCCTGCCCTGTGGGAAGTCCAAGGTCCTCCCCCCCTCCATCCAGGTCTAGGAAAGTGAGCATCCAAACTGGCTAGGCTCCCACAAAGCCAGTACATGCAGTAGGATCAAAACCCCGTGCCATTGTCCTTGGCTTCTCAGCAGCCCTCATTGTCCACCATGTTCAGAGAGTCCAGTTTTATCCCATCCCTTTTCAGTCCCAGTCCAGCTAGCCTTGGTGAGCTCCCCTTAGATCGGCCCCACCGTCACAGTGAGTGGGCACACCCCTCGCGGTCCTGACTTCCTTGCTCATGTTCTCCCTCCTTCTGCTCCTCATTTGGACCTTGGGAGCTCAGTCCAGTGCTCCAATGTGGGTCTCTGTCTCTATCTCCATCCATCGCCAGCTAAAGGTTCTATGGAGATATGCAAGATATTCATCAGTATTGCTATAGGATCCGGCCATTTCAGGCTCCCTCTCCTCAGCTGCCCAAGGAACTAGCTGGGGGCATCTCCCTGGACCCCCAGGAACCCTTCTAGAGTCAAGTCTCTTGCCAACCCTAAAATGACTCCCTTAATTAAGATATATACTTTCCTGCTCCCATATCCATCCTTCCTCCATCCCAACCATCCCATTCCCCCAGGCTCTCCCCATTCTCACTTTTCTCTCCCCATCTCCCCTTTCCCCCATTCCAACCCACCCCCAAGTTCCCAATTTTTGCCAGGCAATCTTGTCTACTTCCAATATCCAGGAGGATAACTATAAGTTTTTCTTTGGGTTCACCTTATTTAGCTTCTCTAGGATCACTAATTATAGGCACAATGTCCTTTATTTATGGCTAGAAACCAGTTATCAGTGAGTACATCCCATGTTCATCTTTTTGGGTCTGGCTTACCTCGCTCAGGATAGTGTTTTCTATTTCCATCCATTTGCATGCAAAATTCAACATGTCATTGTTTTTTACCACTGAGTAGTACTCCAATATGTATATATTCCATACTTTCTTCATCCATTCTTCCATTGAAGGGCATCTAGGTTGTTTCCAGATCCTGGCTATTACAAATAATGCTGCTATGAACATAGTTGAACAAATGCTTTTGTAGTATGATAGGGCATCTCTTGGGTATATTCCCAAGAATGGTATTGCTGGGTCCTCAGGTAGGTTGATCCCAAATTTCCTGAGGAACCGCCACACTGCTTTCCAAAGTGATTGCACAAGTTTGCATTCCCACCAGTAAGAGATGAGTGTATCCCTTCCTCCACATCCTCTCCAGCAAAGGCTATCATTGGTGTTTTTGATTTTAGTCATTCTGACAGGTGTAAGATGATATCTCAAAGTTGTTTTGATTTGCATTTCCCTGATTGCTAAGGAGGTTAAGCATGACCTTAAGTGTCTTTTGGCCATTTGAATTTCTTCTGTTGAGAATTCTCTGTTCAGTTCAGTGCCCCATTTTTTAATTGGGTTAATTAGCATTTTAAAGTCTAGTTTCTTGAGTTCTTTATATATTTTGGAGATCAGACCTTTGTCTGTTGCGGGGTTGGTGAAGATCGTCTCCCAGTCAGTAGGTTGCCTTTTTGTCTTAGTGACAGTGTTCTTTGCTTTACAGAATCTTCTCAGTTTCAGGAGGTCCCATTTATTCAATGTTACTCTTAATGTCTGTGCTTCTGGGGTAATACGTAGGAAGTGGTCTCCTGTGCCCATGTGTTGTAAAGTACTTCCCACTTTCTCTGGAATTTTTTTTAAAAAATCTTTCTTATTTGTTTATTATTTGTATATGAATATTTAGCTGAATATATGCTAGTTCCCAGGCCAGAAAAAGAGGGTGTTGGATCCTCTGAGACTGGAGTTACAGATAGTTGTGAGCCACCATGTAGGTACTGAGTAATTGAGCACAGGTCCTTTGCAACAGCAGCCAGTGCTCTACTGCTGAACCATCAGTCCAGCACCTTGTAGAGTGTTTCTTGGTTGATCAGGAACTGTGCCCACATTGTGTTGCCATGTCTTTTTACACTTTGCTGTATTCTGGAAGTTGTTCCTTGTTAAAAATGCCTTCCAGATACTCTGGGTCTAGATTTCATTTCGATCCCTTGGAGAACAGGTAGGAGGATTTGTATGTTTTTAAATAGAGAAGGATTGAGGTGTGAAGCCCTTGTAATAGATTTACCTTATTTGGGGCCCCTGCTCTCTTCAGGAGTGTTTTTAGACCCCAACACTCCTTCAGCATCCCACTTCTGTGCAAATTCTGTGTCTCCTGTCCCCTGGGAAACCATGAGTGTTGTGCTCTCTCCATCAGCCACTACTCCTGCCATCATTCCCAGGTCAAGGTGAAGGTCACAGGCTCATGTCCCTACAGCTCTGTCATGGTGCCTCTGTGTTCTTAGATTCCTTACACAGCATCTAGGAACCTGTCTCACTGCCCTGTCACTGCTGTCTGCTTATCTACAAGTCTGTGTCCCATCTATTTAGACATTCTCAACTTCGTCCTACCCCTATCATTGCCATTTCTGTGCCTTTGGAAGCCACACTGTAGCCCCTCATACTGGTATTGTTTGTCATCTGTACAGAGGTGACCTTCCTCCCTCAAAAAAAAAAACCCATTGATTAGCATAGAGAAGGTTGAGAGCTAAGATGACTCACCTAGTCCTTATCTCAAGTCCATCACTGCCTGGCTACACAGCTTAGAGAATGTAGATTTGCTTCTAGGAATCTCTGCCCTTATCTGAAGAGGGCCTCCTCCAATCCTTCTTAAACACAGGGTGACTCTTGACACTATGCAACCATTTGAAAGCCCTTTCATTGCCCCTTTCTCCTTTTTACTTTTCATTCTCTCTGTTTTGATTACAGCTTCCTCCTAACCTCATTGTAGCTTCCTCTCTATCCTTCCTGTTTATTAACCCTACCAAATTTGCTTGCCTTCCTGCTTGCACTGGACCTTCATGGAGTTCTCCATGTGATGAATAATTGTGCATTATTGCAGACACAACACCTAGTCAAGGCCTAGATGTCATTCAGTCTCAATCAAGAGGCACTTAGATGATGGGGTGTTGAAGACAGATATGAGAAGGGGTACCCCAGCATCTTCCTATCTGCTCCTTCTCTAACAGATACTTCTGGGGAATTCTAAGGGCCATTGCATGTGGGACCTGCTAGAAAATGGTGCCACCCATTCTTAGCTCTCCCTACTCCTTTACTCTCAGCCCTTTCTACACTCATGGTCAGGCCAAAGGTGAGGCTTTTTGCTCAGATGAAGTCTGGTGAGGAGGGACAGATAGCCTGCCTGAATCCCAAGGCCTGTTATTCTTGAGCCATCCTCTGTCTTTTCTTTTCCTTCCCTGGAGGAAGGAGGAACAGTCTATCCAAAACTGGCATCTGCACCTGAGCTGGGGCTCTGCCTCCTGAGACTTGTCTGGGTACATTGGGCTTTTCTTCTCCCTTTCCCCCCATTTTCCACTCTCTACAAAGGTCTGCAGGCCCTGGCTCCTCAAGCAGACCTTTGCCTATTTGTCATTCTTTTTTGAGCTTCTAAACCACTCATTCTTAGTTTTTCCAATGACAACTATATCAGTGGAAAGAACGTGTTTGTCATCTGGTAGTATTTGTTGTCATTGTTTAGATGGAAGATTGTAGAATTGAACAGAAGATCAAAGAGAAAAGTACAGGGAAGCTAGAAGGAAAGCTAAAGCATGAGACCCACGGGAAAGGGGAAGGAGAGAGAAGAGGGAAGGTTGGGGAAGTTAGGAGATAGCCTCACAGAGTGACCCCCAGCACAGTTAGCATGGAGAACCCCTCTTTCAAGTATAACGGACAGCCTCACAGGCACAAGCCTCTTCCAGACATGTGACCTTTCCCTCTGACTTCCACATGGAGACAGACGCATTACCCACACACACACACTTCAGTGAAACTCAGAGTGTTTTCAAAGGCAGCCTAGAATCCCACACAGAGCTGGTTGCAGTACTTAATACTGTGTTTCGATAGGAGTGCATGGGCTTTGGAGTTCAGGGATGGCAGCACTCAGAGAACTGACAGAGCCCCTTGCCAAAAAGTTTAGCTTTAGAATTTCATTATTTAGAAAGTTCTGTTGCTAAATTATTAGCTGTTTTAAAATTATAAGCTTGTGTGTAGTAGCACACATCTATGTAATCCTAGTCCTTAAAAGTCTGAAACAGAAGGTTTACTTCAAATCCAAGGCTAGCTTGGGCTATATATCAAGTACCAAGTCCCCCAAGGGTTGTATAGCAACACCCTCAAGCACACGCACACACACACACACACACACACACACACACACACACACACACACACACTATCCAGCAGCTTATAATTCAAAATCACAGAGAGTAAAATGTCTCTGTGATAGCAGTGGTTAAGTCTGCTAGGCCCCAGTCACCGGACCACCTCTTACCTCTGTGACCTCATCCCATCCTCCCAATAGCCCTACATAGCCCTACAGAGCAGGTTTTATCAGCACCACTTCATGGGTCAGTAAACCAAGGCCCCAAAGGGTTTAGTAGCTTGTCTCAGATTCACACTGTGTTTTATGTGATTCTGGTCTCATGGTCATAAGCAAGAACTATATGTACATACACACATCCTAACATTCAGATCTGGAAACATCAAAATATTTAACAATGACTTGTGATGGAGAAGAGACTACTTCAGCTTGCCTTTAGTACAGTTTTTATTATTTCTATAATGAAATAGAACTTTTATTATTGAATGCTTTCTTTTGAAAAAAAACAACAAAAAATAAGTTATTTATCATAGCCAGTTGTTCATTGTAACCACTGTCTCTCCTGTTTTGTTTGTGCAGTGTTTGTTTTGTTCTCTTCCTTCTGATTTTCACTGAAGGCTGTCCCAGGTCCTCTTTCCAATGTCATCTCTCATATCATCATTCAAGAATTGTGTCATAGTCTGCTGAGCCACAGGCATGTTAGCAGTTCAGACTTGGAATAGAAGACTTATCAAGGAAGGATGCTGAGTCTGCCATCCCAAACTCACAGTTGAGCTCTGCATTCATTTTCTGATGCCTAACCAGCTTTGTGATGAGCCCGAGCCCCCCCCCCCCATGTTTGTACAATGTGTCTTTCTCCTAGTCTTTGGTTTTCACAAAGAACTTTATGACATTTGACCAAGGATGGTTTCAGGCCAGTGGGGAGTGGCATCTGCTTGTAACCATAAGATATAAGTGTGATGAAATGAAAAGACCACAGGAGAAGAAGGCAGGCCCTCCAGTCAAGGCTTAACTTGATCATTTTAGTCTGATGTAACTGTTCTGGGCCGAAAGTAAAAAATGTCATGAAAATTGAGTCAGTGTTAATTACTCTAGTCTATTGAGATCCTTGACTTGAAAGTTACCAAGTTGAGTTGAATCCTTGAGCCAGCAGGGATAACTAGCATTTTAAGCAAAGGGCTGGGAGCCCACAACATGTAAATCTGAGGGAGGTTTGTTCTTCTGCAGATGATTTAAATGTCAAGTACATCCCCTTACAGGGGATACACAAGTGGAATCTGAAAACTATTATCTCCTGTAGAAATGAACTCTCAATTTGCTCACCACACAGGAAGGGCGGATTCTAGTCATTTTCACTGCCAGCAGGTGCCCTTTCTATGCATAATAGACTTCACAAGTGTAATTAACACATGAGGACCACTGCTGCCAGTTTTTCAGGTACATGCTGCTAGGATTTTTCAGGACAACAGTGCTGGCCACATAAGCCTGTCACATGGCACTTGAAGATGAGATGTTCATTGACCTCTGGACAAAGACATGTTAAATGGGGCTGAACCTAACCCCTGCTGTGAGCATCACAGGTCATGCTCCGTGGGCTGCTGGGACCCCAGAAGCTATATGCAGGCTTTAGTTGAACAGAAGCTAGAAGAACAGAGCTGTAGTTTGCATGCAGTTAATAATTTAAAGGATGAGCACCCTGCAATTATGTGGAAGAGTCTAATTGTACATGCACAAACACAACAACCAATTATCTGAGTTAACTTTAATTAGAACTATAATCACAAATTTTCATTATCTAAATGAGTCAGTTTAGTACAAATGGGTTCCCTTAAATATTTTCCAAATTAATTTTGTTCTGTCCCTTCTTCATGTTGACAGAGGGTAGTAAAGTAGAGAGTACTTAGCATTTGAGCTTCCACAGATCTGGATTCAAATCTCAGTCTTCTTTTATTTAACCTCTGATGTACACTGTCTTTTTTCTGTAAAATGGGTACAGTTTACCTATTTTAAGGAGTGACTGTGTAAATCCCAAGTACAATTATCAGGTATGACAGAGGGGCCACTTAGAGTGATTGCTCTTGTCACCATCACACAGGATATGAGTTTTAGTTTCTGGGAGGTCTAGTTGACATCAAATATTTCTCTTGCTTTTGCTGCCTCAAGAGACAAACTTTATAACTCATTTTCTCTTTTACCCATGAGATTGTTTTTATTTTGACTTTTGTATTTAACTTGAGTTATTGTATGGTTGTTTTCATTTGCAGCTGTGGCATAAGAATGAAAAGAAAAGAAACAAAAGCAGATGGCAGAGAAAACGAAAGGAGTAAGACATTTCCAGCCCTTATGAATATTTAAAAACATGTGCTGCTGGTTCCTTTAGATCTGTGCCATTCCTTTGACTTTGAACATGAGAATGAGAATGTTGCCTACCTTAGCTGATAGCATTTCTGAGTTTGGCCCACCCTGGAAAGCCTTCCATTTGGGAACAGAAGGATTAACTTGCAGGTGAGGGTCAGTACTGGCCTTTCGTATTAGCACTCACCATCTATGGAAAATGTGTGTGGTGAGTCCTTTCTAAACACCACTGTAGGATTTCAAAATTGAGCTATAATTTATTGACTCTTTCATATATGGGAGGAAATTGAAGTTCAGAGAGGTTAAGACTGAACTACTGTCACTTATGTAAGAAATAGTAGAGACTTCACTTGAAAGACAAGACCTTCTGGTGCCAAAGCTTTCCTTACTAGTGTCTTCAAGTGTCAAAGAATGATCTGTAGTTATTACCAAGATTTGTGAAAAAGTCCATCTAATCTTGTTGACATTTTACTTATTATAGGTGTTGTGTTGTTGTTATTTAATTATATGTTTGCTCAACAATATTTGTAGAGTACTTAATAAGTAGCAAGCACCATGCAGCTTGGATTCCTGTAAAAACCATATGGGACTGCCCATAGGCTCTTCTTGTCCTTCCTTCCTCCTTCAGAAATATTCTGGAATAAGCACCACAAACCGACCCTAAGATGTTTGGCATCTTCTAGGCACTTGTTCACATACTTTGGTGATAAAATATTTTCAAGGCATATTAAAAACAAGTTCATTTTTCCCATCTCAAAGGACAGCCAAGTCAAGGGCCAAGTTGCTTGTGTTTTCTAAGCCTATGATTGAACTAAAAAGGCAAATGGAGCCTGTGTGGGTCAAACAAGTTGCATCCAAGTTTGTGAAATGCATCATATTCCCTGATATCCTAGAGTTCACTCTTTGTCCCAGAGCAGTGGTGCACAGATTGTCTATGAGAGATGTTGCCTAGGAAAGGCTACCTATCTAGACTGCCTGTGGGGTGAATCGATTCCATCCAGGAAACTTAGAAGCAGTACATCTGACCACACAGTCTGTGTGGGTGACAGGCCATCAGCCTGGATACAGTAAAGTAATACCCAGCAAGTCATGACTGGATCATCATGGATGCCATGAAATTTCACAGAGGATGAATCGGTAGCAACTAAGTGGGATAATTCATAGTCTTGTTATCAGAGACAAAAAAAAAAATGGAATGAAAGAATAGTCTTTTTTTTTATTGAGAAAAGGAAAAAAAAACCTCCCTCCCCCTCCTCCCACCCTTCTCCCCCTCACTCTCCAGTCCAAAGAGCAGTCAGGGTGCCCTGCCCTGTGGTGTGGGGTGGAGTGTGGGGCTTGACTTTGACTCTAGCTTCCCTGTTTACTACAATCTTTGAAAAGACTCTCTTACTCAGAGGGAATAGTCATTACTGGTAACATTAAGGTTCTCTTCCCTAAACAGTAGATTTTGACTTTGTGTAAGTCAAAACTGTCTAATTTGATGATGCCAGTATTGTTGGTGTGTGTGTGTGTGTGTGTGTGTGTGTGTGTGTGTTTTGTCTGAGTTTTCTGTCCTTCCCAGTTCCCACAGTCATTACATCCCAAAGAAATCACACAGAGGTCTACATTAGTTATAAACTGATAGACCTAGTAGCTCAAGCTTCTTATTAACTCTTATAACTTATACTTGCCCATTATACTTGTCTATGTTAGCCATGTGGAGCCGTACCTTATTTGGCGAAGCAGTCACATTTTGCTTCTTCTGTGGCTGGGTCACGACTGCAGGCTAGAACTTCCTTCTTCCCAGAATTCTCCTGTTCTTATTGACCCACCTCTACTTCCTGTTTGCTTGTCCCACCTATACTTCCTGCCTGGCTACTGGCCAACAGCATTTTATACAATTGACAGGGTATAAACTATTGTCCCATACCACTCCCCCCCCCTTTTTTTTAAGGAACAAGAACTTTAAATCTAATATCCTTTGTTTAGCTTTTCTCTTGACCATTATCCATAACAACTTGTAAACAACATTCTAAACAAAGGAAAATATCCATAGTCCATTTTTTTGGGGAATGTAGGCATAGTTTTCCAGGCTACTTCCTGCTGGCTGGGGCCGCTCATAATATTTTGGGGACCTAAAAAAAATTAGAATTATGATCAAGTCCTGACTGTAGTATCCTGTGAGGCTTGATCATCTCAGGCAACAGTCTTGAATCTGTTCTGGATGTAGAACTCATACATCTGGGCCATCCGCTCCTACCAGAGATTTCTCAGGTGGTCTTCCTTGATCAAACCTGATTTTTTTTTAAACCCAGAATGAATCTACAACCTCTCATTTCCTGTGGAAACAAAAACAAAACCTCTTCTCCAAAGTAATATACCTTTTGACTTCAACTTTGAAGTCAAGGTATTTTTAAAATACCTATCTTGGATTAATTCAGCAGCATTTATAATCAAATATCTTTTAGCAGCTATTGCTTCTTCCTCAGCATTCAAACAATTCAAAGAGAACATAATGACACACAGTATCCAGACTCTCTGTGTATTTTTCATCTTTATGTGGCTTTATTTTAACTTTTATTTATTTTTTAATTTAATTTAATAATTTTGGCTTTTTTAAATTTTCCCCCTCCTCCCAGCCTCCCATTTCCGTCTCCCTCCTCCCACCCTTCTCCCCCTCCCCCCACTCCACTCTCCCTCCCTCTCCAGTCCAAAGAGCAGTCAGGGTTCCCTGCCCTGTGGAAAGTCCAAGGTCTTCCCACCTCCGTCCATGTCTAGAAAGGTGAACATCCAAACTGGTTAGGCTCCCACAAAGCCAGAACATGAAGTAGGATCAAAACCCAGTGTCATTGTCCTTGGCTTCTCATCATCCCTCATTGTTCATATTCAGAGAGTCCAGTTTTATCCCATGCTTTTTCAGTCATACTCCAGCTGGCCTTGGTGAGCTCCCAATAGATCAGCCCCACTGTCTCAGTGGGTGGGTGCACCACTCGTGGTTCTGACTTCCTTGCTCATGTTCTCCCTCCTTCTGCTCCTCATTGGGACCTTGGGTGCTCAGTCCAGTGCTCCAGTGTGGGTCTCTGTCTCTATTTCCATCCATCACCAGATGAAGGGTCTATGGTGATATGCAAGATATTCGTCAGTATTGCTATAGGATAGGGTTGTTTTAGTTTCCCTATCCTCATCTGCCCAAGGAACTAACTGGGGACATCACCTTGGGCTCCTGGGAGCCACTCTAGGTTCAAGTCTCTTGCCAGCCCTAAGGTGGCTCCCTTAACTAAGAATTGTGCTTCCGTGCTCCCCTATCCAGCCCTCCTTTATCCCAATCAT
>NC_022011.1:38302621-38306758 GCF_000317375.1 Microtus ochrogaster | reverse complement strand
TTCTCCCAGTCAGTAGGTTGCCTTTTTGTCTTAGTGACAGTGTCCTTTGCTTTACAGAAGCTTCTCAGTTTTAGTAGGTCCCATTTATTCAGTGTTGCCCTTAATGTCTGTGCTGCTGGGGTTAATTTTGGCTTTTTGAGACAGAGTTTCTCTGTGTATATTTGGCTGTCCTGGAACTCACAGAGATCTGCCTGCCTCTGCCTCTCAAGTGCTAGGAATAAAGGTGTGTACTACCACACCTTGAACTCACAGGCCTGTCTGCCTCTGCCTTCCAAGTGTTGGGATTAAAGATGTGTGCCACCACACCTAACTGCTGTCTTTTTTTTCCTTTTAAGGATTTTAACCTTTGTCTTTTCTCTCCCAAGCCTGCGTATATTTTTTTAACACACTGTAAAACATTTAGAGGTTTTCTTTGTCTTTGAATCTGTCTTTACTATATATATATATATATATCTTTTTTCTGACCACATACATCTTTAATTTATTAAGCAATATGGCTAAGATTAAAGCCGTGACTTTGATGGTTGGATCCAGCTCATTCCTTAGCTTTCTGAGATTCCAGCCTCATGGCGGAGGTACTGTCCAGAGCCCTGTCTATTGCCACAACCCTATGGAGTTTCAAGGTCCCTGCCACCACCAAAAATAATGCGGTCAGCTTTTCATCAACACCATTTAAGTGTTTTGTGGCAGGACCTTGTAAAAGAGCTGCAAGGTTTTGCAGCTAAAGCTGAGTCAGGAAGCCTCTCTTAAATGAGAGCACTTGCCTATAGCACGTAGAGCCCACTCAAGAAAATGCTACTTTTAAGAATCCATGTTCGTGGATCTCTGTGAGTTTGAGACCAGCCTGGTCTACAGAGCTAGTTCCTGGACAGGCTCCAAAGCCACAGAGAAACCCTGTCTCGAAACCAAAAAAAAAAAAAAAAGGAATCCATGTTCAAGTGTATTCTTTTTAATCTAGAATAACTCCCCAAGCTCTCTCAGCCTTTTAAGTAGATTTGGTCAGCCCCACGTTGGCACACCATTCTGTTTGTCCAGCTCATTTAAAAAATGTAATGTATAATTAAGAAATATAGGTTAATAGATAATCATCTATAATAGTCAAGTTTGTAGTCATGTTACTTAGGTTTTCTAGATATATAGAGATGTATTTCAATTAGTTAGGTATTCTTCAAATCTTTCAGAGACCTTCAAAATATGGCATTTAAGTGTTTTAAAAATTTAGGACTTTTCCTGACAGTGAGACACTTCTGCTCCTGGCAGCACCAGTCTACTTCAAAAGGATGATGGGCATTGAAGAGGTTCCTTATGGAGTTGGTTAGCCATTTGGGCAAGAAACTGCTCTTGCCTAGACTACTTCTTTGGACATGCAGGACCCTCACAGAAATGACTGCTGAACTTTCCTAAAGATGAGATGATCCTTCAGGGTTCTTGCTTCATGGAAGAGTCTGCTAGACACTCTACAGGATACAGAAGAAAGTGAAGGAACTGTCTTTGAAATTTCCTGCTTCATGGAAAAGTCTGCCGGATACTATGTACTTATAGGCTGAAGATGGATGCCCTAATGGTACAGAAGAACTTTGGGGAACTGTCCAGCCAGCGAGATGTCTATGTCAATTCTAGAGTTTTGGTAATTGCTTACAATGCACTTCCAGTTTACATAGGTAATATATCCTTCTGGAGTCTTTGATGGAGTTGAAGAATTTATAGTTTTCCTTAGTTATGATAAAAGATAAAGTAGATAAAAATATTGTAACTGTAATTCTTGCTTGATAACTTTTGTTATATTTAATTTTAGTATGTTAAAGTTAAAGCCTTCCTTTTTGTTTAAACAGAAAAGGGGAAATGGTATGGGAAGTCCTTTCATCTATATGCATCTTTCATTGGTTAATGAATAAAGAAACTGCCTTGACCTGATAGGGCAGAACTTAGGTAGGTGGAGAAGACAGAACTGAATTCTGGAAGGAAGAAAGCAGAGTCATAGAGAGATGCCATGGATCCACCAGAGACAGACACTGGGAATTTTATTCGGTAAGCCACTGCCATGTGGCAATAAACAGATTAATAGAAATGGGTTAAACTAAGATGTAAAAATTAGCCTATAAGAAACTAGAATTAATGGGCCAAGCAGTGATTTAATTAATACAGTCTCCTTGTGGTTATTTCAGGGCTAAGCTAGCCAGGCGGCTGGTTAGAACAAGTGGGCCCTCCTCGTGTGTGTGTGTGTGTGTGTGTGTGTGTGTGTGTGTGTGTGTGAAGGAGGCGGGAGAGGGAGCAGGGAAAGGAGCTTCCCCAACAAAATCCAGTTGAAATTTATTGCACCTAACTTGGATGGAAGTATAATAGACGGGCAGGTTTGCTTAAAATTCTCTTTCATGTGCCCAATTCTTGGCTGTTATAGATTGTATTAAAGAATTTTAACACATCCACAGAAGGTATGTGCTTCCTTGATGCATTAAGTACTCATAAGTGCTTACTGTGTACTTGTCATCAGGCATAGGAAGATGCATCCCAGCAAGAAAGGGGAAGTGGAACTTTGTGGTTGTTGATTTGTTTGTACTAAGGTAAGAAGTGGCAAGGGACTTAGAGGAGGGTCTAGTCCTCAGAGAAGGCATCAAATGTGAAGAGTCCACAAAGAAATGATGATGTGTGAGGAGAAGATGGGAATTTCAGATTCAGGCAAATGAAAGAATTTGGGTATATATTGGGCTTGATGGTCAGGTCATCTGTACTTGTGACCAGACGCTTAAAAGAAATCCCACACTAGCTCAGTATTGAGGAATAGATAGTTATTTATTTAGGGCTAAACTCACAAATCAGAATCCTCCAGTTGAATCACGCAATCCAAAACAAGCAGCCGGCAGAAAGGAGCAAGGGGAAGGAGAAAAAAGGGCAGACCAAGATTTTTTTATCCGCATATATAGTATAAGAGGCTACACCTCAGTAGGCGGGTACTTCCAAGCTGCAGGTCTTTGTACAGCACCTCCCCCTTTTGTTTAAATAATAGAGTTTTAAGACTACTACAAAATTATATACAATAAGAGCAAATATCCTATTTTACTAGCTTAAGTCTTGTATAATAAATAACTTGGCCAAGTCATGAGAGGAAGTAACTACAATTATCTAGTCTCTAACCCCTCCAAGATCTGAGAAGGGAAATAATATTATTTGAGTAAGTAGGAAGTACAATCAAGCAACTTCTAAAACATGTAACAAATGACAGAGACAACCTGGGCAATCACCCAAAGTCTCATTTGCAACATTGAAGCAACCAACTTTTGGCTAAGGCCTAGAGTAACTGACAGACCATTTTTAAAGGCAAGAAATTTTTCAAAACCGTCTTACCCTGTCTTGGCAAGATTTGACAGTCCTGTTTATCCATTTCCAGATACTATATATCTTGCCACTGGTTGAGGCATGGGCATTTCTTTGCCCAAAGGCCAGTTTTTGCCAAGAAGAAAACAAACTCCCAGTGGAATATCTTTGGTGCTCAACATTCTCTTGGAAATAGATCAGTGCTGCCAGGAGCAATTGTGTCTCACGTCAGTAGAACTCTTAAGTTCTGTTAACACACACAGGCACACACAAAAGCGTGCTAGTTGAACAAAGGGAAACTATATTTCTAAATAAATTCTCAACAAAGATTTGACTGAACTTGCTCCCGAGATCTGAATAAGTAGCCTGAGTGGAAAAGAAGTCAAGACTGTAATTAAGTCCTGAGTCCAAACTGTGGTAATAACTAAGTGTGCTTAAGTGAGCCCCATTTCCTTCACCTCAAAGTCATTGCCTGCAACGGAGATGAATATATCTTCCTGTTCTGCATGAAGAATCTAGTGCCAAGTGGGCAAAAAGAAGTATTGCTGGGCGGTGGTGGCGCACGCCTTTAATCACAGCACTCGGGAGGCAGAGGCAGGAGGATCTCTGGGAGTTCGAGGCCAGCCTGGTCTACAAGAGCTAGTTCCGGGACAGGCACCAAAGCCAAAGAGAAACCTTGTCTCGGAAAAAAAAAAAAAAAAAAGGTCATGCTCAACTTCCTTAGCGATCAGGGAAATGCAAATAAAGACAACTTTAAGATACCATCTTACATCTGACAGAATGGCTAAAATAAAAAAACACCAATGATAGCCTTTGCTGGAGAGG
>NC_022011.1:38290490-38301741 GCF_000317375.1 Microtus ochrogaster | reverse complement strand
ACCTGGATGGAGGTGGGTGGTCCTTGGAATTCCACAGGTCAGGGAACCCTGACTGCTCATTGGGCTGACGAGGGAGGGGGACTTGATTGGGGAAGGGGGAGGGAAATGGGAGGTGCTGGCGGGGAGGAGGCAGAAATCTATAATAAATAAATTAATTAAAAAAAGAGACAAAAAAGTTAAGTATTGACGGTATTGTACCCTCCACTAGGATGACAACGGTTTTACCCTGTAAAAATTTGTTTCTTGTACTTGTTTAATAAAATGCTAATTGGCAAATAACCAGTCAGGAAGTAGAGGCGGGGAAATGAGAACAGGAGAATTCTGGGAAGAGGGAAGATTCAGTTGGTATTTGTCACCCAGCCAAATACCAACAAGGAAGGAAGATGAGAATGCCTTGCTGAAAAAGGTATCAACCCACGTGGCTAACATAGACAATAATAATGGACTAATTTAAGATGTAAGAAAGAGTTAATAAGAAGCCTGAACCAATCAGTTTGTGATTAATATAAACCTCTGTGTATTTCTTTGGGAATGAATGGCTACAGGACCGGGAAGAAGGGGACAGAAACCTCTGCCAACACTATACTCCACTTCCCTCATTGGCACCAAAACACGAAGTGCCAGTGGCCTTCAGAGGACACCTTGCATGTCTGAGTAAACTGTCTTCTAGGCCAAAAGTGAAAGGAAGAGACTGGAGCCATTTTGTCTTTGCTACAGACTCTATGGATCTCAGTACCTAATGCCTTGTGGACTATATAAGAAAACTGACTTCTCTATAATCCATTCAGTTTTTTTTCTGTCAAAGTAGAACTTGCGTATTACAAAATTTACCCTTTTGAAAATATGCAGTTAGTGCTGAAGAGCTGCCTCAGCGATTGAGAGCACTTGCTTTTCTTTCTTTTCAAGGATCCAGGCTTGGTTCCCAGCATCCATATACTACCTGTAGATCCATTTTATTGGATTCTGACTCCCTCTTCTGCCCCACCCAAACTCCTGAATAAATGGGCACACACAAATATACATAAATAAAAGTAAAGAAAGAAACTTCCCTATGGTACTAAATTATAGAACAAAGAAAGTATATAATTGAGTAATTTGTAGTATGTTTCAACTATCTAACTCACTAGACTATGTATATATTCAATAGCTATATAGTTCCAAGGTCTGCAATATAACTGAGACCACTAATTCCAAATGCAGTTGATGTTAATACATTCTTATTGCTGTTAGTAAAGAACTATTGTTTTGTCACAATTTTTTAGCCATTGAAAAGGAAATACAACAAAGAGCCATGCTGTACAGAGATGAGCAATATGCAATAGACCTTAGCATGGATTCTGCAGAGCTTCCTGCAGGTACGGGTGCCTAGGTGCAGCAAGTCTGCTGTCACCAGCATCAGCAGCATTGCTTCCTGATATTGCTAAGATTCTCAGAGTGTCTTTCTTGGCCCTTTCCTCTTGCTATACCAAAACAGCTGAGTAATTTATAAAGAGAAGAGGGAGTTTGTTTCATTTATTTGTTTTGTTTTAAATCACAGTTCTGGAAGTCAGCTTTCACTTCACTAGCATTTATTTGGCATCTGTTAAGGGTCTGTTGTACAAAATGGGAAAACAGAGGGGCTAGAGCAAGACCAGCAAAATGGTCACAGTGAAAGTAGCAGGAGGGGGACCCTTACCTTCTAATAGTCTGGTCTCAGGGTTACCTGAGACCTGGCATTAATTTATTCATAAGAACTCTCCCATCACTGCCACATTGGAGATTTAGGCCTCAGCATGAACTTGGTATAGAAACCCCTCTTCAAGCCATAGCAGAGTTAGTGAACAAAGGAATGTGCCTACCAGGGCTTGTTGGCTTACCCACCTATACTTTGAAGCATTCTCCTAACATTCCAATTGTCTTCTGCTTCCTTACTAAACCCTTGGATGCAGCCTGCAGTCCTATTTTCCAACTGCCACTTGCTGCCTACAATAAGAGACAGAAGCCTTCCTCCCTGGCCCCAGTATTATGGAATAGCTAGCTCTGACTTGTACTTACCTTCTCATGGTTGACCTGGTTTTCCAGTTTTCAAGATGTGTTCTGATGTGATTGTCCCTGGGATTGATGAGGCAAATATTGCAGTGTCTAGAGCAAAGACTTTCGGCCTATCCCTGGGAGCAAGGGGAGGGGAGGGATCACAGGCCACAGAAGAAGGGAGCAATGGATGTTTCTGCAGTGCATCAGTGCACTTTGTGACAGAGCTTTAGGGAGACATAACTCTGTCCCCACAGTGATTAGCACCAGGGACAATAGGAGAAGCACTAGAACAGTTCTAGATTCTAAGTATCTCCCCTAAACATTTGATCTGAGAAACTAGACTAAATGGGTCATTGACTGTTACGCATACAGGTATTTGGTATGTCTTAGAGCTAGAAAAACACAAAGAGAAAGTCTGATGCTTACCAGTTGCATTTGTGTTTTTTAGTATACATTTAATTCTCCATAAACCCCTTTTTCTTATTTAATTTGTACCTTGTTCATTCCTGTATATCTCCCAGGGTTTTATGGGGTGCTGGTAGCTACTATCTGAGACTTTCCTTTAAGAGTCAACTCTAGTTGCCTTGGCTTTTATTGAATTCTCTGTGGCTGTAGATAGCCCTGTCTCTTGACCTTCCCCTCTGTGATTAACTGTTCATGCTACTGTGTTTCAATCATGGGGCCTTCCTGGCACCTTTTTAGCCCCCTTCCTTCTGGTAGACTGAGGAGACACAAAAGAGCAGAGCTCTTCAGGCTTTGATGTTGGCCTCTCAGGTTTTCATCTGGGACTTATCTTTGTAATGAGCATTCATTTGGTTGGGACCACTGGCATGGTACTCTCAAAAAGCATCTCCACATACCTGTCATGGGCCACCTCAGGTAGCCGAAGAGGGACATTGCCCTCCCTCTCTCCATTTTCACTGACCTGCTAGTGAAATATCTATGTCTTGCATTAGCAACCATCTTTAGGACTGAACTTGACTCACACTTAGCTTGCCTCCACTGTCAAGTATCAGAGGCCCTTCACCTCCTCCTGCATGTGGAAAACAGGCCCCCTTCTGCCTCCTTTTCCAATCTGGAATTGTTAATGATCTCCTCTTGGGGCCCTCTTCTTGTGCAGAACACAAATCAGGGGGGACTAGATAAGGAGCCAGGAAGGAAGATTAACACCTTGGCCCTTAGAAATCTTTCTTAACCTATGGCCATTTGCACCAGTTCTACATTTCAAATTGTATTCTATGCCTCTCTCCAACTGTGACTTTTGCCAAGCTACTTAACCCCTCTGATCCACAGAGATTTCTGTAACTTATAAAGACTAGCCTTTTGCAATTGCTGGAAAGATGAGGTGGTGTCTTCTTTGGTCCTCTTGTCAGATACCTCACTACTGTACCTCATGTCTTCCTGCAGAGGTGTGTCTACAGATAGTCATGTACTTATTTAATGTGCCGCTTGCTCTGGAATACTAATAGACTGAGCTAGGTGCATCTCTTTTCATGCCCTTTTCCCCAGCCCGTGTCATGTCTGTCACATGCTAATGTTCATTTAGTGAGACTGATAGACATATGAAAAACACCATACAATAGAGACACAAGAGAGTGGTTTCCCTTTCCTGATGCTCAAGTCTCCTTATACTATGGTGCTTATGTGTATGTAAACATACTTTAAGCCTTCTCTAGATTACTTATGATTCCTAATGTAATGCCATGTAAAGAGTTGTTATTTGTATCATTGAGGAATGATAACAAGAAAAACTTACACAATATAAAGGCAGACCTAAGTGCACAGCACAGGAACAAGATTACAAGCCAAACAATGCCAAGACAGTGAGAGAGAGAGAGAGAGA
Organism: Microtus ochrogaster; assembly: GCF_000317375.1. Taxonomy (NCBI): domain Eukaryota; kingdom Metazoa; phylum Chordata; class Mammalia; order Rodentia; family Cricetidae; genus Microtus; species Microtus ochrogaster. The sequence continues at coordinate 38,297,885 of NC_022011.1, read as the reverse complement.
GATCAGGATCTGTGAAGTGGTGGGGAGGCCACAGCAGGATGTACTACACACCAGACTTATCCACTTGGATTCAGCAATGCTCAGTTTACAACAAATTCAAGCTTTACTTTTTAAAACTTTCTGTAATTTTATTTTTAGAATACTTTTGATCCACAATTGGTTAAATCTTTATGAATATGAAGGATGACTGTAGTTTACTCTTCTTAAGTAGTGTAACAGACCATAGGCAATAAGGGTTAGGGTGGTATCACTGTTAATAAGTGACTGTGGGTGAATGTCTGAGAATGCCTTCTAAGTCTATAAGACAATAGCATCAGCTGGATGATTTAGGATTCCCACGCAGCCCTTGGTGTCTGGTGTGTGCTCGGTATAGGGCTTTGCAGCTGTCTTTGTCCTCCCTGCTCTCCACTGTACATGTGAAGAAACAGAGTTCTGTTTTCTTGTTGTAACATCTAGAGGAATATTCAAACTTGTATATGATATTTCCCAAAGGGGAGCCAGGCCCAAGCTTGTCACAGGAAAGGTGTGAGAACACTAGGGTGATCTGAGAGAAGTGGCAGCTTGGGCTCTGTAGGTCTTTAGGCAACAGAGGGACAGCACATGCTAAGAGCTCAGAGACCACTTAGGACTAGAAGGTTCTTGTGATGAAAGGGCATCCGGGAAAGGTGAGTAGACAAGACCTCAGGCTAGTGTCTGAGAGCAGACTGGAGGAGGTCATTCTTCTTTTTGCCTGTTTGTTTCCTGAGACATGGTGAATCTGTATCTCCTCAGTCTTGTTGATGTGGTTTGCAACCTCAGGTCTGCTTCTGTTCACCTACCTGACCTCAACTTTCCCCGGCTTTCATGATCCCTCATTGTCATGAGTACTGTAGGAGGTTCTGCCAGGCCTCAGCCTACACTGACTCATGGCACACAGTCAGGTAATGGTGGCTGCCCTTGTCAGTTTTCTGTGCTACCTGGCTCCCATGGTAGGCTGTGTTACTTTCAGAAGACCACAGCTGTAGTGATTAATGTTCTTCAATTAGATGAACTATAGTCTGTCTTCTACTCCACTCTCCATTCTTTTGTCCTTTGGCCTTTCTAATAAAGCCAGGCCTCTTGATTTAGAGCAGTATTTAAAACTGTAAGGCAAGTTGTATTTATACATTGGTTTCATTGAAAACAAGAAAGAAAAGGGAAGCTTGAGTGAGTGAGGACTCTTTGAGATCTTTCCTTGCCTTTTAAAAATAACAAATTGAGGGCAGCCTCATGTTCTCCCCTTTGCCTGAGAAGAGCATTGGGTATGAAGGCATTGTACCCCTGAGAGCAAAGGTGGGTGTGTCACCTGAAAACAGTGAGGCTGGCTGACTAGTTTGTGAGGTTTGGAGGGGACAGCGGGCTTCTCAAATCCCAGTGCTGTCCCAGGCTGTATTCCTTCCTGATAGCTAGGCAGATGTACTCACCTGTGGTGGGTTTTCCTCCCCAGCCACTCCTTCTCCATTGTCTGGGGAGCTGTGTGTTATGTGTTTGACCAACCAGTGTTCCTTTATTTCATCTGCCACATTTCCAATTAGTAGCAGCTCACCTCAGGGGAACATAATTAAGAGGGCTCTGGTTTTCTGGGGGGAAAGAATTAAATAAATTGTGAAAGCACAGTAATAATGAATGGGATAGCAGGACCATGAATAGGTCTGCAGTCTTTGTGCTTGCCTGTTCCGGGAGGAAGAATGTGCCTAGATGAGCTGTGCTGTCTGTCCCAGGTCGGATTCCATACCAGGGCAGTTGGAGAGCCTCTTGGGCCTCAGAATGGAGAAGCCCTCAGCATGACACCACAAGCACATCCTGGCTTGAGCACATCCTTCCACAGCTGTATGACCTTGACAAGTTACTCCACCTTTCAGAGTGTGTTTTCTCGCCAAGAATGAGGATTCTTGCAGGGTTGCCTTGAGAATTGTGTATGCATTGCATGAAAGTGGCTGGGTATAGTCACTCAGTAATATCAATTCCTTTCTCCCTTAGGATTCAAAATAAAGATACCTGTCAGGTAAAGGTCATTACATTGTCATTGCCTTGACACCAGCAATGAAGGAAAGAAAGAAGAAAGAGTAGAATATGTTGTGCTCTCCCAGAATATAACTGAGAAAGTCAGGTAGTACAGTAATTTCCAGAGAACAAAGGGCCAGTGTAGACGTACCCTATTCTGCCATTCAGAGATGAGCAATGGCATCCCACAATTATTGTCAGTCTCATAGCAGTTGTGACACAGTTTTTATGCCCACCTATGCATGAACTTGATCATAACTGCTAATATTACGATTGCTTTAATTTAATTATGGTTGTTGTTGATTTTGTGTGTGTTGTGTTGATTGGCATTTAAACCATCTACAAAATGGTTCTGAGATCTGCCTTGTAATCTGAAGACCTGTGAATGTTGCATAGAAACTCGGTGTGGTTGCCCTTAATGAGGCAAGAGAATTTGAGTTCATGTGTTCTAAAGGGTAGCACACAAACAAGGAGAGTACTCCTAGTGGTGGACACATGGATACTGATGTCCTGGATAAAGAAAATTATTCAGATAAGTAGGCCTTCCAATGTGACATCTTTAGGAATAGGTCACCAAATTTATTTTGCATTTGTTTTTCCTTTTATTGTATGCCTAGGAGTGAGAAAGGAGTGTTTAAATGTGTCATCCTAAGTGGTCAGAAAGTAACAAATCACCAAGTTGTCCATTATATTTAAAAAAAAAAAAAGCAAGGGCCTCTGGGAGAAAGTGACATGAAATTCTGCTGAACAATGGAGTACACGGGTGCCAAGAGTATGTGTCCACAGTGCGGCTGTGTAGAGGAGATAGGACTCAGCACTTCTGATGCTCATGAAGTAGCCATTCCCTGATGGCCTGACAGCTGCCCATCAGGACCTCAGGTGAACAAGAAAACATTGTTGGAGCTGGGCATAACAGCTTACATACAGCTGTGATCTCAGTACTCAAGAGGTGGAAGCAGAAGGATTCCCATGAGTTTTCAGCCAGCCTGAGCTATAGTGAGACCATCACAAATAATGGAGGGAAAGAAGAAGGAAGAAGGAAGGAAGGAAGGAAGGAAGGAAGGAAGGAAGGAAGGAAGGAAGGAAGGAAGGAAGGAAGGAAGGAAGACCATTGTCTGAGAGAGAGGAGAGGCAGTGAAGGGGTACCAGCCACAGCCACCATGGGTCTGAAGAGAACCCTTTGGACTTGACAGTCACTTACTGAGTGTCCACCAGTGCTGCTCTGAGCTGTACTACTTATGGAATGTCTCCAGTGTTTGCTGTAATCCTGAAAGATCTCCATGGTACAGGCGATGCCCTTTGGGAAACACCTGGCTAGGGTATAGCAAAAGGTAAATGAAAATCAGTCCAGCCCTTCAATTACTAATCTCTGTCTGGGAATTCACGTACTACATATGAAGTTGTTTGATTGTTTTCATTACAATGTTTCTTAAATTAATGAAAAATTAGGAGCAACTTATTGTCTAATTCTAGGAATTGGATTCAATAAATTATGGCCCACCCTGCTAAGTGAAATATTATGCAGCCTTTAAAATAATATCACAACAGTTATAGAATGATATAGAAAATGTTAATGTGAGAAATGAGAAAACAATAAAAAGCATAAAAGTAATTTCAAAGATATGAAACCATTAGTTTAGGTTAATATTAGGGTGAGCCAAAAATAAAGAATAGTTGTGTTAGATGATCTAATCATGGGTAGATGGGTTCCCTCTCAAAGTTGCCACTCATAGTAAACAGGCAAAGAAAAAGATGTCCAAGAAAATGTATAAGTAGTTGGAGTATAAGAGTTATATAGAGAGTGCTGGAGAGATGGCTCAGCAGTTAAGAGCACTGGCTGCTCTTCCAGAGGTCCTGAGTCCAATTCCCAGCAACCACATGGTGGCTCACAACCATCTGTAATGAGATCTGGTGCCCTCTTCTGGCCTGCAGGCACACATGGAAGGAATGTTGTATACATAATAAATAAATAAATAAATCTTTTTAAAAAAAAAAAAAGAGTTGTATAGAGAATGGAATTTACCTGCAGAACATACTTAGAATCACCCACTTATGTACTTGCCACGTTGAGATGTTAAGGAGGTGGCTTCCTTTTTCTTCCTTCCCCCACCCCCTCTTAGAATTTGTAATATAACATATTTGTAATGCAAAAAAATGTAGATTCTGGGAAGCATTTGAAGTGTTGGAAGCAAATGATAATAAGCAAAAAATAGATGAAGCTATTTGTCCAGATTCGCTTTCCTGCAAAGCACAGAACTGTGCAGATTCAGAGTGCATGTGCTTTAAATGTTGTCTAAATACAGACTATGCAGGCCTAACAGTTATTGGCTATGAAGCTGCTTTTCTAGAATACACCATAATTACTCAAAGCCTACCTAGCAGTGTCAAAGAGGGAAACCTACTCTGTCCCTTCTGGCATCTCTAAATCACTTTCATAAGGCTTCCCCCATCTCTTGTCAGGCTCTCGTGTACACTGAAGTAGCATGTATTAAAAACCTACACATTTCCATTTCTAGAGAACGTTTTCTCTTTAGAGAACAGTCTGTGGTTAAATTACACCAGAGGCTTTAGCTGTTGGATTATTTTTTACCTTTTTATCACAGTTGTTTGACTCTTCTGTCTTCTAATTCACTTGTTGGAATTTTGGTTCTGAAATTTTCTTTGAAACATTGAGTCACTGGTCAGTTATATACTTTGAGTGTAAGACCTGGGATGTCAATAAGATTTAGTTAAATATTGTAGGCTTGTGCTTCTCTCCCTGTGTCAGGCTCTGGGCACATTAATGAGTGGCCATTTTTTTTTTCTTTCTGGAATTTTGCGCTCTTCCTGCTTCCTTTCATTACATTAGGCAAGGTTCCACTAGATGAGACATTTGCAGTCTTAAGACTTCCTGCCGAGGTTCAGACTTTGTATTTTTGACATTGAAGTTGTCGTGTTTCTGAAGCTACTTAATTAGAAACACATTCATTTTGGTGTACACTGGAGAAAATTCAGGCAGCAAAGCCAGGCACACAGGGAAGCTGAAGCATCTGTGGGGCTGGCAGCTAAGCTAATGGCATACAGTTTGGGGGCAAAAATATCTCAGGGAATTTCTTTGCCTCTCAAAGCAAAGAGAAGCTTCATGTGTCCTGCAGGTATCTTAAAGAGGGGAAAATGAACAGAAGAAGATGCTAGAAGAAAAGACAACTCTGTTTCTCTCCAGTTTAGTTTGTTTGTACAATTCTTTCTTTGGCTATTATCAAATACAATACCTTCTAGAAGAAGAATTCTCAGGATGTGTAGCTAATGTTCAAGTCTATCTTCCAGGCTTCTGAGATACATGACTGCTGAGATCTGTAGTAAGGAGGACATTTTGTATTCCAAAGGATGATTTTGCTTGAAGAATTTTATTTGTTGAACTGTAAAGAGGGAATTGCAACCTTTCTTGTTTTTTGAATGTTTGAGCGATTTTTAAGCTTGCATCTAATATCTAAGGGTGTTAGTTGTCTCCCCACCTATTTCCAGCTGCAGCGTGGGCTCCTGGTTTGCAGTCATCCCCTGCCTCATTGTTTCCCCAGGTCTACACCTACTATGTAGATCCTTGTCCCTCCACTGTTACTACCACAGCCCAGTCCAAGCCAAGTGTCATGTCTCTAATTTCATTGAAAACTAGTCCTTGTTGGTGTTATAGGGTATATGATATACATGGGAAGACAGCCAGGAAAGTTTCTGTCCTCCCTGCTTCCTGCCCTTCCTCTTCTATTCCTAAGGAAGACAAGGTGTGTTTAGCAATCTGGGACCAAGCTGGTCAGCTTGGGCTTACTGCTTGCTTGGCTGTGTCTCATTAGATAAGTGGTCTAGCCTCTTTTCGTCAATTTTCTTCTTTGTAGAATGGGGGTTATTATGTGGATTGGAAAAGTGACTGCATATAACCACTATCACATTTATTACCAGAGAGAAACATCATAAACGAATGTATATATACACACACTCTCCTGAAAACGAAGGACCAGCTACTACAGAATGCCCAGATTTTAGAACCTCTGGACTTACTTGCTCTGCAAAGGAAGCAGATAGTGGAGGTCTCTATTGTCTAGTAGCCTAACCATGTGTGTGCCATAGCATGCAGAAGCTTGCTGACCACTCTCCAAACATCAGGATGTACGTCTTTATTATGGAACATAGCCAGTAAGGGGTGATTCTTCAAAAGCTATTGTGCTCTCTACTCAACCTTCATTTTTTTTTCCATTATGATAGTTGAGTTTAATTAGTATCAGCACTTCTGTACTGTATGTGTTTATCTTCATATCTTAACAGTAGTTAGGATTGAGCCAAGAATCCTTTTATAAAGATAAGGTGACTGAGGCCAAGAAGCCGCTTAGCTACTGTTTGGAGCTGGTAGCTAACACCAAGGTTGATGCTCTTCCTGCTAGGCGTGCCATTCCCAGGGTTGCCTACATTTTTATATTCTTTGACGTTTCTAGGCTTGGAAACAAAATGTCACATTAAGATTTTTGTTGTGAAAGGAAATGTAACTGTGCATACGTTTATTAAAACAGCTTTTCTCTAAATAGTGAGCCATCTGTAATTTTCCATCGGAAGCAACAGACATTAAAGCAGCTGTGTGTCTGTTTCTCTTCGCAGTGCTCCCATGCCCTACCTCATAGGAGTCCATTTCAGTCTAATGGAGGTAAGTGGGCCCTGTCCTCCCTGCTTCCTAATATGGACTTCGGTTTAGCTTTGTGTAGCAGAAAAATGGGATCTCAGGATGTGCAGCTCTGTACCTAGGAGTGGCTGAAGCAGCTGCTCATGTGCATCCCTAGTCCTTCTCAATTCACAGACTCCATCCATCAGCTTAGACCGTTCCAAAGGACTCTGCGTTCTGGGCTTTTTTTTGCTGTGGTTGGAGATGGTGGGTTCTCCCTGGGTGAATGAAGGAGGCTAAGAAGGTAGGAAGAACGGCCCAATTTGGGTTTGGATAATGGAACAGAAAGGCTTTGTTTTTCATGAGGACATTTATTCCGAATCACTGTAACAGTGTAACATTTTCATGGTAGGAGATGTGATACAAATGGTTTATAGAAGTTATGAAAATTAAAATTACCCACATTGCCATTATTCTAGAATGAACTACTTTTAACATTTAACTGTTCTTCCATTTAGTCTTTATCTTGTAGATGTGTATTGCATATGATGTTATAACTTTACCTGTCAGAGCTGTGGTGTGAGAATTCCTGTCTTTTTATCTACCCTCAGTAACAGCAGTTTTCCATTGGTTCCGTCATTCCTACAACTTAACCACTCTCATACCATTGAGCACTTCAGTTACTGGATTTTTTTTTTTTACTATTATAAATAGCGCTTCAGCAAACAACTTTTTCTTTTTTTTTTTTT